>NW_025533852.1:0-300000 GCF_020615455.1 Coregonus clupeaformis
GAACACACCAGGTAGGTACAGTAACATGGTAATTTCCTGACATGGTAGTACAAGGTATTTTTTAGAAACATAGAGAGAAGATTAATGGCCAGATCTGTCATAACAGCCCGGAAGTAAGTTTGCAGAATTTACAATGTAGGGGTTGGGCAACCAGGTTTGGCCTCCAGTCAATGTGTTGCTGAGCTTGTACCTAGTCTGCGGCCAGAACATAACTAGCCTATTAACAAATAGCCTATAGCTGCCCAATTCATAGTCCTACACAGTGAAGCTACACTACACATTTAACACGTGGTTAGTGGGCTAATCAATTAATGACCATAACATAATAATGTCATCTGATTACAGTGGTAAAATCACCAATGTCTATATTAATAGTCAACTGTTCTATTAAAATATATTTATCATATTTCTCCAATATCAAACTAGTGTGTCTTGTTTGCAACGAAACTGTCGCTGTTTGAATAATCGAGATGTTATTATGAATCTAAGCATGTATGAAGTAGATTCAGTAAGTTGACGCATAAAGGAAGGTAGGCCTAAGGAGTGAACACTCTGTGTGTTTTACAGTGGCCATTTGCTATGGACATATTGTATTATTATTGAACCTTTATTTAACTAGGCGGTTTTAATGACTTACACAAATCCAGAAGGAGTCAGTAGAAACCATATTTGTCTAACAAGTAGCCATATCAGCTATGGTTTTTTAAGGCAGTAAATGAGGCTGAATAAACGCTGCTGCCAGACTAAGCTCCGGTGGCTGATAGCCAGGTGTAGTGCAGTGGTAAGGATTCACTCTATGGTGTTGAAAGGAAAGCTCAAATCTTATGCTGGGCTAATAATATATATAATGGTTTGTGAATGTATAATTGGATTTAGACTGTCTGCTACTTCAGGTCTAAATACGTATTATACTTGTGACAATGTAGGACTACTGGAAACCATTGTAAGACAGACGTTTTGTTAGCCTTTACAAGGCCAGTGATGTTTGTTTAAAACATTGGAAGAGTTTGTGCATATATTATGACTTTTTGTTGGTTGGAATTTGGTAAGTTTTTTTCAGCTGTCCTGGCACACAACATTTTTTCCTCGAGCCGGTCAAGTCTGTAGCCGAAGGGGAAGGGGGTTATTGGTAACAGTATATTTTCATTAATGTTTTGTTAAAGCATTTCGGGTTAAAAATCTGCATGAAAAGACTCGTTCTATTTAATGACAAATATCTTTGTTAAATGTAAAATTGCACGACTAAGATCTCCTCTGCAAAAACATCAACATTAAAGACGGAATTCTTGAGTTTTCTGACTATTTTGGAGGAAGTGGCTATAGGTCCGTTTTCCAGTACATGACACACTGACGTCACAAACAGATGCGCGACCGCAGTAGTCTAGATTTAAATTTTTATTATTCTAAAACAAAATAACTTTTTGGGTCATACACTTACAATTATGGTTTGATTCTTGCTTGAACAGTCGCTATGGGATTATATTTGGTTGTGTGTGATGTTTGCAAATATCGATGCAGCAGTTGTTAGCCAGAATCATGTATACAGATTGGACATAGGCTGTAGCAAAAGCTAGCCAAAGAGCCATTTTACTGGTTAAAGTGGGTTTTAAGTATAATGCAGTTGATTTGTGATGATGCCACAAACATTATATTAAGGTGGCATTCATACGAGCCTTAAAATCCAATTATAATCCAAAGTAGTGTGAAATGCACTCATAAGCAACATGTAAATAGAGGTTTTTTTGCTGGCGTTCTATAAGAACTCCCCGTTCTGCCACTAACTCGCGCCTATCCCCCTCTTGCAGATATGTTTGTTAACACAGAAAGGGGTTATGGCGTTCAAAATGGACAAACTGTACTACTGCCAAGGTTTTCAAGCAACGGTATGGGAATATGCAAAGAATATGGAACCACAAACAACTCATGTCAAGAGAGGGCCACCCACCAAAACTCACGGACCAGGCAAGGAGGGCATTAATCAGAGGCTGAATAGTTATGCACGCTCAAGTTTGTATTTTTTTTTTATTTCGGGTTACAAAAACATAAGATCTTCTGTATGTTAGGGATAATATTAATGATACAACCTCCACACAAAATCTATTTTAATTCCAGGTTGTAAGGCAATAAAATAGAAAAAATGCCAAGGGGGTGAATATTTCACAAGCCACTGAATGTAAGATTACTTGGTTTGTATTCAGGGACTAGGTATGTTTTAGTAGTGGTTTGTTTGCAGCAATTCAACCATGAAGTTCTGATTCACGCAGTTTGAAACAGTTGATGTTGAGATATGTCTGTTATTGAATCTGGGAAGCATTATTGGGGTAATTTTGAGGTGAGAACTCTAATGAACGTATCCTCTGAGAGAGTGTAACGGGTTAACTTTCTGATGATCCTCATGAGGGGCCAGTTATATAGTATTGAGGTTTTTGCGACTGCACTGGAAGAAACTTTAATAGAACTTCACATTTTCCGGATTGGACTGACCTTTCATGTCTTAAAGTAATGGATCAGTCGCTTGATTATTTGAGTAGTGTTTTGCCATAATATGGACTTGGTTTAAAAGAGGACTATCTTCTGTATACCACTCCTACCTTGTCACAACACAACTGATTGGCTCAAAAAAAAAAGGAAATAAATTTCACAAATTAACTTTTAAAAACACCGTTAATTGAAATTAAATATTGTGAAAAGCTGTATCAAGGCAAAGGGTGGTACTTGAGAATCTCAAAATTAATATATTTTGATTTGTTTAACACTTTTTTGATTACTAATGATTCAATGTTTATTTCATAGTTTTGATGTTTTCACTATTATTCTACAATGTAGAAAATTGTAAATAAATAAAAATAAAAAAAATCAAAACCTGAATGAGTAGGAGAGGCTCAAACATTTGACTGGTACTGTATATATATATAAAAAGCATTATCAATATTTCAAATGTAAATTATCAACACAGTAATAAATGGCTAGAAAAACATAGTAAAATATAAATTAGAGGTATAAATAATTGTTCTTTTGATAGGGTAAATTGTAATTATTATTATTATTAACATAACATAATATTAAATAATTCAACCTTTCAAATGATTGCCTATAACAGAGAATTCATACATCCACTTGAGAAATAATAAAACAGTAGATAAAACTGACTGAATATCTGAAGGATATTTTTGTACTTTTAAGTAAGGTGAGTATTAAGCACTGAAAAATGTTAACACCCCAGAATCATCCCATTGTCTTAACCCCCTAACATGATAACATTTCAAACACTATGAACTAAAAAAATAAATAAATATTAAATACAGGATCAAAGACTCTTCTTAAAACACTAATTGTTAGATATTGGAAATAGTAGGAATCATTTTTCTCATGCCAAGGAACGCAACATCCATAATTGGAAGTTAAACCTGACCCTGGCCAGGTTAATTTAAGCCACTTAGATCAGTGGCTTAACCGTGATATAGGAAAGGAGAGGGATAAAAATGTAAAGTGATAAAAAATAAAAAAATAACAATAGTAATGAGAATAAATACCTAGACATTATATATTGATGCATTTAGTTTTAGGATGAAGGAGGAGCAATGCTTTTTGAAATAGATGAATCAAACAGGTGGTGAATTGCAGACAGAACCAGCATGGACACAACATGACACATAGAATTTTTAGAAGATGGCGACGATCAGTGATATGGCAAGCCCTGCTTCTAGCTCCTACGCTAACTTCTGCATTTTACATTATTTGGCATATTTTTTTTGTGTTATTTATATTAATGGAAATAACTTATATGAAGGAGTAACTAATAAGCGTTCCACCCGGTTACGCAACCCTGCAGTTAGGAGGCTACTGCCCTACATATATAGACTTGGAATCAATGGCCACTTTAATAATGGAAACACTAGTCACTTTAATAATGTTTACATATTTTTGATTTACTCTATCTTCATATATGTATATAACTGTATTCTATTCTACACTGTATTTTATTTTATATTGCCACACAGTTATAATATTTATATATTCAATCATTCTTTTACTTTTTTAGATTTGAGGTATTGGTGTGTGAATTGTTAGATATTATTGCACTGCTGGCGCTAGGAACACAAGCATTTCGCTTACACCCGCAATAGCATTGCTAAATAGATATGTGACCACAATACAATTTGATTTGAACATAATGCACTGTTTGCACAGTTTATTAGCAGTACTCATTATCACTATCACCAATAGAGACAATAAAAATGTCACATCAAATGTGAAAGGCTTTTGTGGTGCTGAAAGGACAGCAACCGTAATACCTGTGCACTCCATGGCGCTGAAGGAGAGCCAGTTTGGTAAACACAGAGACAGGTGATAGCCAGGGAGACAGCATCACAAAGCAGGAGAAACGTGATTTATTTGGATGGAACATTTGTAAAACACAGGGGAAATATTAAACCCGATGCGCATACATGTGAATAATAATCAACGCAAATAATATGAACAATAAAAATAGCCTGTCTTTATTTTAATGTCTGTAGAGCCTTGGTAACGATAAGACCAGGGTGAATAGGCCTTCATAATGCCCTCCCAAATTACTTAGAGGCCAAACTTCAAAGATGTCATATGGCACTGGACTGCAGTAAGAGCTATGTCTATAAAGTGAGCTATTGGAGCGGTCCTGGTGGTATGTCTGGCTGCCTAAATGTTTCTCTCCACATAATAAACTGTACAAACATGGCACTTAAGTTATTTTTAAATAGCCTTACTGAGTCACTACATAACAAACCTCCTATCATGGACATGAAATGCCATTAGGCCTAATGAAGATACTCGTGATATGTAAGTTACTTTAGTAGGTGTTTGTGAATCAACTAAAAGGTATGGGGTAAGGTGTTAATATTTCTCGTATTATACAAATGATCATCCCGAGAATAAATCACTCCCCCGGTAACCCGGTATTTTCCACAAAACCAGAAGCTTATAAATGTCTGGATTTGATTAGAGTTTTGATAGCATGGAAATACAAACCTGATGCTATGGAGCTGATCAGATATATATATTAAAATACATTTTATATTACATTTTAAAATCAAATCCCAGATGAAGAATAAGACACTATTTCAAAGCATAGAATATGTAATGTTGTAGCAAGTATATGTAATTAATAGTTGTTATATGGGATTTAGGCTTAGTTAAAATGAAGTGGTATTTTAGGGAGTAGTTTGTACTTAATGTGTACAGTACATTACCCATCCTGACAACCTGGCCCCTCAATTAAAGAGGAAGTGATATTCAAGTGGGAGAATAAATACACTAGTACACTGGTAGAGTATCTGTATAAGAAAATCATTTCAGAGCACACTGTGCTGCCAATCACAGTGTAAGGTGCGACATTTGCGGGTGTGGAGAGCTCGTTAGAGGATAGAGGATGTTGCATTGAAGAGTGCCGGGCATCGTAAGTTATGACCTGCATTATCTGGAATTAGGCCCATATAATTATACCTACGGAGGAGCGATTTTTATGGGAGGAACTTTGGAATGTTTTGAACTTAGAGTTGCAGTTTAACGTTGACCAGAGCAGATGTTGAAGCAAGCTAGCTAACAACCTTGTTTGTAAAGTGAGGTAGTTAGAATTAAAAAATGAGGTTACTCTTGTGTGTTAATAAATAAGGAAAGGTGACTAGTAGTATCCTTAACTAGAATTGGAAAAAGTTATCATTCTTCTCAAATTAAACATATCTCCATTTCTGAATAATGCTTGTAAGTGTTAGTAGGATACAGTAACCTATGATTCAGAGGGGTTGGAGTGAGGTAGTTTGCACACGCACACCCACTGGCAAGTGATTTCATTCGAGCTGGCAGGCAGAAACTGGAATATGTTTTTAGAGTGAGCTTTGTTGGCGATTTTGTGGGACTGGAGAAAAATACCCGAAAGTAAAATAAGGTTAATGATTACATGCGTTTAAAATAAGTTCCGGAAAAGTATAGAATTAATTTTTTAGTTTCGGTTTTTAAGTATTAGTTTGTTTCCTGAACCGGTTCCAACCCTAGATAAATTATTTGTATGTAGGTCGCGCTTAGCCCATTAAACTATAGCGGGAAATAAATTGCTAATTATACCTTTAGTAATAATGAAAATGTTGTAATCTGATCCCGAAATGCACGGACCGTTAGTAGTGGGGGAACAGGAAGTTCCGGGCAGAAGGGCACCACTTCAAGCAATAAAGAAAGCGTTGGAACTGTGCAGTAAGAAGAGTAACCAGTGTTTTATTTAGATGTAATAGCACGTTTAAACTAATGTGAAAAGTATAAGTAGTAAAATGAAGATTATAAGTTGATGTGTATTTGGTAAATAGAAGAAGTGATAAAAACATTTTACAAGTACATAGCTAGAGACTTTGGGTTTGTCTGAGTGGATGTATATAATTTTTCAAGTGGTAATTTCATAAATAATCAATTTATTTGAGATTTCTGTGTTCGTTTAGCATATTATTGGTTTGTGTAAAATTCCCGTGGTAAAAATGGCGGCTACTCTCGGTCAGCGTCAACGGACTTCAGTGAGGACAGTGCTGGTGCATCAGATAGAGACAATTTCACGGTCGCACTACTGTTTTGAAGCTGAATGTAATGATTATCAGTTTTCTACATGTGTACTAATATTCAGACACATTATATTGTTTCTGTCTTTATCAATAAATGTTGCTATGGTGTGAACAGGAAATACAATTGGTTTTGATTGAAGTAATACAGTGAAGACAAGGTTTAAGGAAATTAGCACACAGTGTCTGTCTAAAACAAACTGTAACCTTGTACTAAATGGATTTTGAGTCATTTATGCATTTATCTACTATAGGTTAGGTATTAGCTCAAAAGTATTGTGGAGCTCCTGCACCTTAATATAAACAGTACCGGCACCCAAAATGAGTATTGGCTCCTATTTCCAGTCCAATTCAAGCACTGAATGAGATAATTGAACAAGAAAAATGTGAAAATATTTTTAGAGTATAAAGAAAGTGCCAGAACTGTCAAGACAATAACTTTTTGTCTGTTTCTCTTTATTACTACTGGCCGATTCAGGTAAGTCTGAGGCCGGTAACATCAACAGTGAGGACAAACCCAGCCTGCCTCTCTCCTTCCACACTGGTCCAAAACCTACCGTCACTGGGTCCTGATTGTGACAGTGGAGCCCAGTTTACTGCAGGATCCAGAGATGGCATCAGTGAAGCTGGAAGACGGCAGTCAAACACTGGAGCTGAATGTCAACATTAAAGATGAAGAAGAGGAGAAGAAGATTGGGAAATCTGTTTCTCACGGTAAGAGCAGGTTCTATCTAATTAAGTTTATTGACATGATTTGGAAAGGCACACACCTGTCTATATACAGTGCATTCGGAAAGTATTCAGACCCCCTTGACTTTTTCGACATTTTGTTACGTTACAGACTTATTGTAAAATTGATTAAATTGTTTTTTTCCTCCTCAATCTACACACAATACCCAATAATGACAAAGCAAAAACAACAACTGAAAATATCATATTTACATAAGTATTCAGACCCTTTACTCAGTACTTTGTTTAAAGCACCGTTGGCAGTGATTACAGCCAAAGTCTTAATGTGTATGAGGCTACAAGCTTGGCACACCTGTATTTGGGGGAGTTTCTCCCATTCCTCTCTCTGCAGATCCTCTCAAGCTCTGGAGTCAGGTTGGATGGGGATGCGTCGCTGCACAGCTATTTTCAGGTCTCCAGAGATGTTCGATTGGGTTTAAGTCCCGGCTCTGGCTGGGCCACTCAAGGACATTCAGAGACTTGCCCCCAAGCCACTCCTCGATTGTCTTGGCTGTGGGCTTAGGTCGTTGTCCTGTTGGAAGGTGAACCCTTCGCCCGGTCTTGAGGTCCTGAGTGCACTGGAGCAGGTTTTCATCAAGGATCTCTCTCTGTACTTTGCTCCAATCATCCCTCTATCCTGACTAGGCTCCCAGTCCCTGCTGCTGAACAACATCCCGCAGCATAATGCTTCCACCACCACAAGCTCACCATAAGGATGGTGCCAGGTTTCCTCCAGGACGTGATGCTTGGCATTCAGGCCAAGAAGTTCAATCTTGGTTTCATCAGACCAGAGAATCTTGTTTCTCATGGTCCGAGTCCTAGGTGCCTTTGGCAAACTCAAGCGGGCTGTCAGCCTTTGCTGAGGAGTGGCTTCCGTCTAGCCACTCTACCAGAAAAGGCCTGATTGGTGGAGTGCTGAAGAGATGGTTGTCCTTCTGGAAGGTTCTCACATTTCCATAGAGGAACTCTGGAGCTCTGTCAGAGTGACCATCATGTTCTTGGTCACCTATATAGACAGTTGTGTGACTTTCCAAATCATCTCCAATCAATTGAATTTACCACAGTTGGACTCAATTAAGTTTTAGAAACATCTAAGGATGATCAATGGAAACAGGATCCACCTGAGCTCAATTTCGAGTATCATAGCAAAGGGTGTGAATACTTATGTAAACAAGGTATTTCTGCTGTTTTATTTTTAATACATTTGCATAAATGTCTAAGAACCTGTTTTCACTTTGTCATTATGAGGTATTGTGTGTAGATTGATGAGGAATGTTTTATTTAATACATTTCAGAATAAGGCTGTAACGAATCAAATTGTGGAAAAAGTAAAGGGGTCTGAGTACTTTCCTAATGCACTGTACATATCCAAAAGTGGACCTAGAAGTTTGTCCTTAAATATCTATTGGGAGCCCTTCTGGACCTTCCGCTTTACCTCCTTTATACGAAAATAGCATCAGATATTTCAACACCATCCAATTCTTTTCCAGATCCAATTTAGTGTCTTCAAGTAGAGGGAAAATCAAGACCTGACTAGTTCAGTTCTCAGGAGATTCAGAGTTGTAAAGTGTGTTGTAGTAGGAAGCAAATGTTTGGTTTATTTCTACGGGATCCATTGATAATAATCCACGTAAATTATGAATTGCATTAAAGGCTGAATTTTACTTCTTAATGTGCCAGGCCAGCGAATTTAACAGGTTTCACTTTGATCATAGAATGACTGTTTCAGCCTAGTTAAGCTGTTTGCAGCCTTTGAGGGGGGAAGTTCATCATTCTGAGTTAAGATCAAATCATTCCTTGTTTACTTCTACTGAGTTAGTCCAAAAAGCTTCCCTCTCCAATTCTCATTTTGCTCTCCGTCTCTCATTTTCTGATTTATTAGATTTGAAACTGGTCAAACGTATAATTTGCCCCCAAATATGTGCTTTGAAAGCCTCATCTGGTACTCACTGATGTTTGGTCAGTGTTCAATGTCAAATAAACATCTATATGCACTCCAACGTAATGTAAGAAGTCTGGGTCCGAACCATCTGGGATGCCAAACGCCATCTAGAGGATCCTTTTACTAGTTTTTGTATCCCTATAGAATAATGACACAAGGGAATGGTCATTCAAAACAATAGTATCATATCCATTTCCTGCATACATTGGGAAGCAAATGAGCAAGAAACTAAAAAAGTAGTCTACATGAGAATATCAGATTTAAATGTGAACATGAATTCTCCCTTTACTCCGGGTTCTGAGTCCTCCAAGGTTCACATAGATTTAAGTCCTTAATGAAATGCTGTAATTTCTTTCTACTCTAGTGAGAGTGGGAAGTGTCTAAACCATAGGAGCAATCTAGATGAGGATCAAGAGTGCAATTAAAGTCCCCGCCATTAGGACCTTACCAGGAATGGAGGCTATCAATAGAAATACATTCTCAAAGATTTTGGGATTATCATCATTAGGACCATAAACATTAACCAGATGAATATGCTCATTCAAAAGAGTTCCCTGTATCAAAATGTATCTACCAGCTGTATCAGTTATAATAGTATCCACTTGAAACGGAACAGATTAGTGAATTAAAACCACAAACCACTGAGAATGAGAGGGGAGAAACAGGATGCTATTACTTGCCCTTGCCATCTCCTGCATACTTTAAGTAGCTCATCCTTCAACAAGTGAGTTTCTTTGTAGGAACACAATACGATGAATGAAGTTGTTTAAGCCTAGTAATAACTCTGTTTAAGCTTGGATAGTTTACAAACTCCACAGACATTCCACAAAGTACATTTAAGTTTTGCATTTGAAGTCATTTAACCAAAGAGTAAAACATGGAATAAGCTATAGCATAAAGACATATCTAGAATCTGTTTAGTAACCACAAGGACCGCATTAATATTTTGTAGTGAGGAAAATATGTAAAGATCTTGTTGAAACATTCATAGATATTTCCTAACATTAAAACACTGAACCCCATTCCACTGTCTCCCTAACCAAGACAACCAACCTCCTAGCATCTCCCCTAATCGAAGAGTGTAGCCTGGTGGACGACGATCATTAGAAGGGAGCAGTCTTAACTTTAAGTGACGCTAAACAAAACAAAAGTATCTCCTGCCTTCTCTCTGCCATTACTTCTCTACAAACAAAAAAAAAATACATATCTTGCAGATGTTATGTGAAATATCACATCAAAAGGCCTATCTAGCAAGATAATATGTGAAATATCACGTAGTATTTGTTTGAGAAGCAGCAAGAATAGCTCCACCTAAAACAGTAACGCTAGTTAGTGAAGCCTGAGACTAACGTTAACGTATAGTATGGACCGTCCAAAAAGTAGTGGTAGGTGATCCACAACACAGGGTCTGTTGCTATTATTACCAAGTAACAATGGTAGGTGATCCACAACACAGGGGTCTGTTGCTATTAGCTACCAAGTAACAATATGGCCCATACGTATAGCGTTAATGTAGTATACCATGATACTTTTTTTGATTTACAAATGTATCAAAGATCATAAAATGAACAGCCTACGTAAGAAAAAAGAGAGTTGAATATGTGCTACGTTACCCAAAAAGTCCCTTTGCACATTGATGTTAGGCTTGCACCTGAGTGTCAATCATTTTAGTCCAAGGATATGATCAAAGGCCTCCATCATTCTTAAATAAGAAGTGTGGAACCACCAATCACTTTGTCAAGAGCTGTGCCGGACAAACTAAGCTAGGGAGAAGGGCCTTGGTCACGGAGGTCACCAAGAAGCCGGTGATCACGGAGTTTTCACTCTGGTGATGGGAGAACCTTCCCAGAAGGACAACCATCTCTGCAGCACTCCACCAATCAGGCCTTTAGGGCAGAGTGGTTCGACGGAAGCCACTCCTCATGAAAAGGCACATGACTGTCCGCTGGGAGTTTGCCAAAGACACCTAAAGGACTCTCAGACCATGAGAAACAAGATTATCTGGTCTGATGAAACCAAGATTGAACTCTTTGGCCTGAATGCCAAGCGTCACTTCTGGAGGAATCCTGGCACCATCCTAACGGTTGAAGCATGGTGGGCAGCATCATGCTGTGGTGGTGGTTTTCAGTGAGGGGACTGGGAGACTAGTCAGGGATCAAGGGAAAGATGAACAGAGCAAAGTACAGAGAGACCTGAAAATAGCTGTGTGGCGACACTCCCCATCTAACCTGACAAGCTTCAGAGGATCTGCAGAGAAACTCCGCAAATACAGGTATGCTAAGCTTGTAGCATGTCATACCCAAGAAGACTTGAGGCTGTAATCACTGCCAAAGGTGCTTCAACAAAGTACTGAGGTAAAGTCTGAATACAGTTTTTTTTATTGTTATTTTTGCAAAAGAATGTGTCATAAAACGATGGTCAAACAGGGAAATCGCTTCCAATAATTTTTCATTTTTATTCATTTCAGAAACACTTAAAATAAGGGCTGTTTTGTGTAGGCCTAACCCTCGTGTGACTTTTTAGCAATATATTCGGCTCTATTTCCCTCAGATTACAAAACTCTAATTATCATCAAAGTAGACATCATGCAAAACAACAAATCACTGCCAATCTCCTGTACGTCATCTCTAGCTGACACCTTTGCTCAACAGGTATTGTGTCAATTTAAAACTTTGCACAAAACAGTTCACAGAATTGGCCATTTTAAATAAATGTAGCCTATTTATTCATTACTACATTTAACTAACATTGATAGTTAACCCAGAGATCCTTACCTTTGACTCGATTCGGCCAAAACACTGGACACTGGAGAATTTGAATGAATCCCGATTCCTGCTGTTTCACGCTGATGGGACAACTAGGGTATGGAGAAAACCATGAGTACATGCATCCATGCTGTGTGTCAGCATTGCAGGCTGGTGGTGGTGGTGTGGGAGGTGTGATTTCTTGGCACACATTTGGCCCCTTGATGAAAGTGAATTTGAATGCCACAGGATATCTAAACATCATTGCCAATCAGGTGCATCCCTTCATGGCAGCAGTTATCCATCTGCAAACATATTTATTTCAGCAGGATTATACCCTCATGCAACAAGGCTTGTCCAGGAATGGTTCCAAGAATATGCCACTGCTTAGTTGACCAAAAGAACATGATAGTACCATGGTATTTATTTCTGCATTCACCATGTCAGGAACACACCATGGTAGCGTTGCACCAGTAACATGGTATTTTCCTGACATTCGGTAGTACCATGGTATTCTTTAGAAACATAGAGAGAAGATACTGCCAGATCTGTCATAACAGCCCGGAAGTAAAGCCAGATTGAATTTACAATGTAGGGGTTGGCAACCAGGTTTTGGACTCCAGTCAATGTGTTGCTGAGCTTGTACCTAGTCTGCGGGCCAGAACATAATTAGCCTATTAACAAATAGCCTATAGCTGCCCAATTCATAGTCCTACAGTGAAGCTACACACACATTGCTAACACGCTGGTTAGGTGGGCTAATCAATTCAATGACCATAACATAATAATGTCCATCTGATTACAGTGGTAAAATCACAATGTCTATATTAATAGTCCAACTGTTCTATTAAAATATATTTATCATACTTCTCCAATATCAAACTAGTGTGTCTTGTTTGCAAAATCGAAAATGTCGCTGTTTGGGAAGAGTTCAATCTGAGATGTTATTATGAATCTAAGCATGGTACTTTCAGAAGTAGATTCAGAAGTCTGACGCCTGAAAGGAAGGTAGGCCTAAGGAGTGAACACCGTGTGTTTTACAGTGGCCATTTTATTATGGACATATTGTATTATTATTGAACCTTTATTTAACTAGGCGTGTTCTTATCGACTTACACAAATCCAGAAGGAGTCAGTAGAAACCATATTTGTCTAAGCAAGTCAGCCATATCAGCTTATGTTTTTTAAGGCAGTAAATGAGGCTGAATAAACGATTTCGCTGCCAGAACCCAAGCTCCGGTGGCTGATAGCCAGGTCGTAGCAGTGGTAAGGATTCACTCTATGGTGTTGAAAGGAAAGCCAAACTTTATGCTGGGCTAACAATAATTATGTTAGCAAATGGTTTGCGCCATTTCGATATTGTCACTTAATCTGGATTTAGACTGTCTGCTACTTCCAGGTCTAAATAGGGGTATAATCAACCTTGTGACAATGTAGGACTACTGAAACCATTGTAAGACAGACTTTTTGTTAGCCTTTAAGCGTCAGGACATGCTTTCCAGCCGAAACAGTTCGGAAGAGTTTGTGCATATATTATGACTTTTTGTTTTCGCTTTGGACTTTTGGTAAGTTTTTTTCAGCTGTTCCTGGCACACAACATTTTTCCTGTCAAGCCTTGAAGTCTGTAGCCCGGAAGGAAGGGGGGTTATTGGTCAACAGTAGGTATTCTTCATTAATGTCTTTGTTAAAGGTATTTCTCAAGTTAAAATCTGCATGAAAAACGACTAGATCTCTCATTTAATGACAAATATCTTTGTTAAATGTAAAATTGCACGACTAAGATCTCCTCTGCAAAAACATCAACATTAAAGACGGAATTCTTGAGTTTTCTGACTATTTTGAGGAAGTGGCTGTGGCCCTTTTCCAGTACATGACACACTGGCGTCACAAACAGATGCGTGCACACTTGGCGGCAGTAGTCTAGATTTACATTTTTATTACTTCAAACAAAATAACTTTTTGGGGTTCTCATACACTTACAATCATGTTTTGATTCTTGCTTGAACAGTCGCTATGATTATATTTGGTTGTGTGTGATCTTTGCAAAATACCTTCGATGCAGCAGTTGTTAGCTAGAATGCGTATGCTGATTGATATAGGCTGTAGAAAAAGCTAGCCAAAGAGCCATTTTACTGGTTGAAGTGTTTTTAAGTATAATGCAGTTGATTTGTGATGATGCCACAAACATTATATTAAGCAGGGCATTCATAACGAGCCTTAAAATCCAATTATAATCCAAAGTAGTGTGAAATGCACTCATAAGCAACATGTAAATAGAGGCTTTTTTTGCTGGCGTTCTATAAGAACTCCCTTGTTCTGCCACTAACTCGCGCCCATCCCCCCTCTTGCAGATATGTTTGTTAACACAGAAAGGGGTCTATGGTGTCTCAAAATGGACAAACTGTATTACTGCCGTTTTTTCTCGTTTTCAAGAAACGGTCTTTAAGGGAATATGCAAAGAATATGGAACCACAAACAAACCTGTCAAGAGAGGGCCACCCACCAAAACTCACGGACCAGGCAAGGAGGGCATTAATCAGAGAGGCTGAATAGTTATGCACGCTCAAGTTCTGTATTTTTTCTTATTTTTGTTTGTTTCACAAAAACATGTTTTTTTCATCTTCAAAGTGTTAGGCATGTCGTGCAAATCAAATGATAACCTTCCCCCACAAAATCTATTTTAATTCCAGGTTGTAAGGCAATAAAATATGGAAAATGCCAAGGGGGTGAATACTTTCATAAGCCACTGAATGTGTAAGATTACTTGGTTTGTATTCAGGGACTAGGTATGTTTTAGTAGTGGTTTGTTTGCAGCAATTCAACCATGAAGTTCTGATTCACGCAGTCTCCCTCTGAACAGTTGATGTTGAGATGTGTCTGTTACTTGAACTCTGTGAAGCATTTATTGGGGCTGCAATTTCTGAAGGAGGCTGGTAACTCTAATGAACGTATCCTCTGCAGCAGAGGTAACTCTGGGTCTAACTTTCCTGTGGCGGTCCTCATGAGGGCCAGTTTACATCATAGTACTTGATGGTTTTTACGACTGCACTTGAAGAAACTTTAATAGAACTTCACATTTTCCGGATTGACTGATCCTTCATATCTTAAAGTAATGGACTGTCGTTTCTCTTTGATTATTTGAGCTGTTCTTGCCATAATATGGACTTGGTCTTTTACCAAAGAGGACTATCTTCTGTATACCACTCCTACCTTGTCACAACACAACTGATGGCTCAAACACATAAAAAGGAAATAAATTCCACAAATTAACTTTTTAACAAGGCACACCTGTTAATTGAAATTAAATATTGTGCAAAGCTGTCATCAAGGCAAAGGGTGGCTACTTTGTAGAATCTCAAATATTACATATATTTTGATTTGTTTAACACTTTTTGATTACTACACATGATTCCATATGTGTTATTTCATAGTTTTGATGTCTTCACTATTATTCTACAATGTAGAAAATTGTAAATAACAAAAAATAAAAAAATAAAAACCTGAATGAGTAGGTGTGTCCCAAACATTTGACTGGTACTGTATATATATATAAAAAGCATTATCAATATTTCAAATAAATTATCAACACAGTAATAAATGGCTAGAAAAACTCATTCATAATAAAATATAAATCTAGAGGTATAAATACATTGTTCCTTTTGATAGTGGTAAATTGTAATTATTATTATGTATTAACATAACATAATATTAAATAATTCAACCTTTCCAAATGATTGCCTACAACAGAATTACATCCACTTGAGAAATAATAAAACAGTAGATAAACTGACTGAATATCTGAAGGATATTTTGTACTTTTAAGTAAGGTGAGTATTGGCAAGAAGTGTGACACTTTCTGAAAATTGTCTTTCCTTGAACACCTTCCAGAATCATCCCATTGTCTTAACCCCTAACATGATACCATTCTAAACACTATGAACTAAAAATAAATAAATATTAAACACAGGATCAAAGACTCTTCTTAAAACACTAATTGTTCTGAGATCATTGAAATAGTCCAGGTAATCCATTTTCTCTCATTGCCAAGGTCAACCTGAGGCCAACATCCATTAATCTGAAGTTAAACCTGCCTCGCCAGGTTTAATTTAAGCCTCACTTAGATCCAGTGGCGAACCGTGACTATAGGACCAAGGCCTTCAGAGGGATCGAAATGCTAACAATAAGTTGTATCAAAAAATATATATCATGAAAATAACAGAAGACATAGCATCACTTAATACGCCTGAGACATTATATATTCTGTAGTCGGCCCATTCTAGTTCTAGTGAAGGGAGGAGCAATGCTTTTTGATGACATTATGAATGAATCAAACAGGTCGCGCTTCGCACACAGACAGAACCAGCATGGACACAACATGACACATAGAATTTAGAAGATGGCGCCGACAGATATGGCAGCTCTGCTTCTAGCTCCTACGCAACTTTGCAGTATTTCTTACATTATTTGGCCAGTATTTTTTGTGTTATTACATTACAGCCGGAAATAACTTTTGGATATCAGAGCGGCAGTAACTCACCTGCCATCACTAGCCGGCTTCCACCGGTTCGCAACCCTGCAGCTTAGAGGCTACTGCCCTACATATATAGACTTGGAATCAATGGCCACTTTAATAATGAAACACTAGTCACTTTAATAATGTTTACATATTTTTGCTTTACTCATCTCATATGTATATACTGTATTCTATTCTACTGTATTTTATTTTTTTTATGCCACTCCGACGTTGCTCATCCTAATATTTATATATTTCTTCAATCCATTCTTTTACTTTTTAGATTTGAGTGTATTGTGTGTATTGTTGTGCATTGTTAGATATTACTGCACTGTTGGCGCTAGAAACTAGACAAGCATTTCGCATACACCCGCAATAGCATCTGCTAAATATGTTGTGTGACCAATAAGCAATTTGATTTGAACATAATGCACTGTTTGCACAGCTTATGGTAGCCAGCACACCATTATCACACTATCACCAATGAGACAACAACAGTGTCACATCAAATGTGAAAGGCTGGTGGTGCTGAAAGGACAGCAACCGTAATACCTGTGGCACTCCATGGCGCTGAAGGAGAGCCAGTTTTGGTCAAACACAGAGACAGGGCTGATAGCCAGGAGACAGCAGTCTCACACAGCAGGGAACGTGATTTATTCTCGGGATGGAACATTTAGCAAAACACAGGGGAAATATTAAACCCTGATATACCAAGTTGAATAATAATCGCGCAAAATAAGACATGAACAATAAAAATAGCCTGTCTTTATTTTATATGTCTGTAGAGCCTTGTAACGATAAGACCAGGGTGAATAGGCCTTCTAAAGTTGCCCTCCTAAATTACTTAGAGGCCAAACTTCAAAGATGTCCATGGCACTGGACTGCAGTAAGAGCTATGCCTACAGTGCGGCCTACGGAGCGGTCCTGGTGTATGGTCCTGGCTGCCTAAATGTTTCCTCCACATAAAAAACTGTACAAACATGGCACTTTAGAGGGTTACTTTTACATTAGCCTTACTGAGTCACTACAACAAACTTCCTATCATGGACCATGAAATGCCATTAGGCCTAATGAAGATACCGTATATGTAAGTTACTTAGTTGGTGTCTTGTGAATCAACTGGTATGCGCATCGGGGGTTAATATTTCCTCGGTATTATACAAATGATCCATCCCGAGAATAAATCACTCTTCTCCCCGGTAACCCGGTATTTTCCCACAAAACCAGAAGTTTATAAATGTCTGGATTTGATTAGAGCTTTGATCAGCATGAAAATACAAACCTGATGCTACCTGAGCCTGATCAGACATATATTAAATAAGATTTTATAATACATTTTACAAATCCAAATCCCAGATGAAGAATAAGACACTATTTCAAGCTAGAACATGTAATGTTAGCCAAGTACTATGTAATTACTGAAGTTGTTACATAGGATTTAGCTAGTTAAAATGAAGTGTATCTTTAGGGAGTACTTGTACTTAATGTGTACAGTACATTACCCATCCTGACAACCCGGCCCTCAATTTAAAGCTTGTGGAAGTGACATCCAAGTGGGAGAATGAATACACTAGTACAATCCACAGAGTATCTGTATAAGAAAATCATTCAGAGCACACTGTGCTGCCAATCACAGTGTAAGGTGCGGAGCATTTTGCGGGTGTGGAGAGCTCGTTAGAGGATAGAGGATGCTTGCATTGAAGAGCTGGGCATCGGTGTTATGACCTGCATTATCTGAATTAGGCCCACATAATTATACCTACGGAGGAGCGGCTTCTATGGAGGAACTTTGAATGTCTTTGAACTTCAGAGTTGGTTTAACGTTGGACCAGAGCAGATGTTAGCCTAGCTAGCTAACAACCTTGTTTGTACAAGTGCAGTGTGCTCTAGAATTGAAACAGGCTCTTACCTTTATGTCGTTAATAAATCCAATGTGAAACGTGGTGACTATAGTATCCTTAACTAGAATTGAAAAAAGTTCATCCATTCTTCTCAAATTCCGGAAACATATCTCCCTAATTTCTGAATAATGCTTGTAACGTTGTCAGTAGGATACAGTAACCTATGATTCAGAGGGGGTTGAGAGCAAGGTAATTTCCACACGCACACCCACTGGCAAGGATTTCCATTCCAGCTGGCAGGCAGAAACTGGAATATGTTTCTAGAGTGAGCTTTGTTGCGATTTTGTGGGACTGGAGAAAATACCCGGAAAGTAAAATAAGGTTATTACCTGGATTACATGCTTTTAAAATAACTGCTGTTCCTGAAAAGTATAGAACACTTTAGTTTCCGGTTTCTCTTTTTAACGTTATTTTTCAGTTCTGTTCCCTGAACCGGTTCCAACCCTAGATAAATTATTTGTATGTAGGTCATGCTTAGCCTAATAAACTATAAAGGAAATAAATTGCTACAGTTTACACTTTTTTGTAATTTAATGAAATGTTGTAATCTGATCCCGAAAATGCACGGACCGTTAGTGTGGGAGACAGGAAGTTCCGGGCAGGCGGCACCATTCTTCAGCAATAAAGAAAGCGTCTGAACTGTGTGCAGTCAAAGAAGATAACCTTTGTGTCCGTTTCTATTTATTACTAGAGGTATGTAATAGCACGTTTAAACTTTCTAATGTCGAAAGAACATGTCATACCATGCTAGGTAATACATCCGTTGGTATTATCACGTTTGGTAAAGGTTTGATGTGTTATTTTTGTGTCAAACCAAGTGAAGAACGTGATAAAACTATTTACAAGTCACATATGGGTGAGACTTTGGGTTTGTCTGAGTGGATGTACATAATTTTTCTCATGGTAATTTCATAAATAATCAATTTATTTGAGATTTCTGTGTTCGTTTAGCATATTATTCGGTTTTGTGTAAAATTCCCCCAAGCTGGTAAAATGGCGGCTACTCTCGGTCAGCGTCAACGGACTTCAGTGAGGACAGTGCTGGTGCATCAGATAGAGACAATTTCACGGTCGCACTACTGTTTTGAAGCTGAATGTAATGATTAGTCAGTTTTCTACATGTGTGTACTAATATTCAGGACACATTATATTGTTTCTGTCTTTATCGACAACAAATGTTGCTATGGTGTGAACAGGAAATACAATTGGTTTTGATTGAAGTAATACAGTCAAGACAAGGTTTAAGGAAATTAGCACACAGTGCTGTCTAAAACAAACTGTAACCTTGTACTAAATGGATTTTGAGTCATTTATCATTTATCTACTATAGGTTAGGTATTAGCTCAAAAGTATTGTGGAGCTCCTGCACCTTAATATAAACAGTACCGGCACCCAAAATGAGTATTGGCTCCTATTTCAGTCCAATTCAAGCACTGAATGAGATAATTGAACAAGAAAAATGTGAAAAGTATTTTTAGAGTATAAAGAAAAGTGCCAGAACTGTCACACAATAACTTTTTGTCTGTTTCTTTATTACTACTGGCCGATTCAGGTAAGTCTGAGGCCGAACATCAACAGTGAGGACAAACCCAGCCTGCTCTCTCCTTCCACACTAAGTCCAAACCTACCGTCACTGGGTCCTGATTGTGACAGTGGAGCCCAGTTTAATGGGATCCAGAGATGGCATCAGTGAAGCTGGAAGAACGGCAGTCAAACACTGGACTGAATGTCAACATTGAAGATGAAGAAGAGGAGAAGAAGAGTACTTGGGGAAATCTGGCCTTTCTCACCCGGTAAGAGCAGGTTCTATCTAATTAAGTTTATTGGACATGATTTGGGAAAGGCCACACCTGTCTATATACAGTGCATTCGGAAAGTATTCAGACCCCTTGACTTTTTCGACATTTTGTTACAGTTACAGACTTATTGTAAAATTGATTAAATTGTTTTTTTCCTCCTCAATCTAACACAATACCCAAAATGACAAAAAGCAAAACCGTAACAACTGAAAATATCATTTATGTATAAGTATTCAGACCCTTTACTCAGTACTTTGTTTAAGCACCGTTGGTGATTACAGCCAAAGTCACTTAATGTGTATGAGGCTACAAGCTTGGCACACCTGTATTTGGGGAGTTTCTCCCATTCTCTCTCTGCAGGATCTCTCCAAGCTCTGTCAGGTTGGATGGGATCGTCGTTGGGCAGCTATTTTCAGGTCTCCAGAGATGTTCGATTGGGTTTGAGTTCCGGCTCTGGCTGGGCCACTCAAGGACATTCAGAGACTGCCCCCAAGCTCACTCCTCTTGTCTTGGCTGTGGGCTTGGGGTCAGGGGTCCTGTTGGAAGTGAACCCTTCGCCCGGTCTTGAGGGTCCTGGAGTGCACTGGAGGAGGTTTCAGTGGATCTCTCTGTACTTTGCTCCAATCATCTTTCCCTCTATCCTGACTAGGCTCCCAGTCCCTGGTGAACAACATCCCCGCAGCATAATCTTCCCACTAATCACTGCTTCACCATTAAGGATGGTGCCAGGTTTCCTCCAGACGTGATGCTTGGCATTCCAGGCCAAGAAGTTCAATCTTGGTTTCATCTGACCAGAGAATCTTGTTTCTCATGGTCCGAGTCCTTTAGGTGCCTTTGGCATGGAAACTCCAAGCGGGAGCTGTCATGTGCCTTTTGCTGAGGAGTGAGCTTCGGTCTGCTTCATACTCACCAAAGGCCTGATTGGTGGAGTGCTGAAGAGATGGTTGTCCTTCTGAAGGTTCTCACATTTCCATAGAGGAACTCTCTGGAGCTCTGTCAGAGTGACCATCATGTTCTTGGTCACCTATATAGAACAGTTTGTGTGACTTTCCAAATCATCTCCAATCAATTGAATTTACACAGTTGGACTCCAATTAAGTTTTAGAAACATCTCAAGGATGATCAATGAGCCACAGGATCCACCACTAGAGCTCAATTTTCGATGTATCATAGCAAAGGGTGTGAATAACCTTCAGTAAACAAGGTATTTCTGCTGTTTTATTTTTAATACATTTGCATAAATGTCCCACAAGAACCCTGTTTTCACTTTGTCATTATGAGGGTATTGTGTGTAGATTGATGAGGAATGTTTTTATTTAATAATACATTTCAGAATAGGAGGCTGTAAATAATCAAGTGGAAAAAGTAAAGGGGTCTGAGTACTTTCCTAATGCACTGTACATCCAAAAGTGGACCTAGAAGTTTGTCCTTAAATATCTATTGGGAGCTTTGTGGACCTTCCAGCTTTACCTCCCTTCATATCGAAAATAGCATCAGATATTTTAAACACTATCCAATTCCTTTTCCAGATCCAATTTAGTGTCGCTTCGAAGTAGAGGGAAAATCAAGACCTGACTAGTTCAGTTCTCAGGAGATTCAGAGTGGAAGTGTGTTGTAGTAGGAAGCAAATGTTTGGTTTTTATTTCTACAGGATCCATTGATAATAATCCATCGTAAATTATGAATTGCATTAAAGGCTGAATTTTACTTCTTAATGTGCCAGGTTTACCAGGTTTTCACTTTGATCCTTGAACATCGAATCACCTAGTTAAGCTGTTTGCAGCCTTTGAGGGGGAAGTTCATCATTCTGAGCTTTAAGATCAAATCATTCCTTGTTTACTTCTACTGAGTTATCCAAAAAAAGCTTCCTCTCTCCAATTCTCTCATTTATGCTCCGCTCTCTTAGTTTCTGATTTATTAGATTTGAAACTGGTCAAACGATAATTTGCCCCCAAATATGTGCTTTGAAAGCCCTCCCATCTGGTACTCACTGACGTTTGAGTGTTCAAATGTCAAATAAACATCATATGCACTCCAACGTAATGTAAGAAGTCTGGGTCCTGTAACCATCTGGGATGCAAAACGCCATCCTAGAGGATCCTTTTACTAGTTTTGTATCCCCTATAGAATAATGACACAAGGAATGGTCATTCAAAACAATATTATCATATCCATTTCCTGCTACATTGGGAAGCAATGAGCAAGAAACTAAAAAGTAGTCTACATGAGGAATATGATTTAAATGTGAACATGAATTCTCCCTTTTACTCGGGTTCTGAGTCCTCCAAGGTTCCATAGATTTCAAGTCCTTAAGAAATGCTGTATTTTCTTTCTATACTCTGCGAGTGGGAAGTGTCTAGGTACCATAGGAGCAATCTAGATGAGGATCAAGAGTGCAATTGAAGTTCCCTGCCATTAGGACCTTTTACCAGGAATGGAGGCTATCCAATAGAAATACATTCTCAAAGATTTTGGGATTATCAACATTAGGACCATAAACATTAACCAGATGAATATGCTTCATTCAAAAGAGTTCCCTGTATCAAAATGTATCTACCAGCTGTATCAGTTATAATAGCTATCCACTTGAAGACGGAACAGATTAGTGAATTAAAACCCTTAATACCATGAGAATGAGGAGAAACAGGATGCTATTACTTGCCCTTGCCATCTCCTGCATACTTTAAGTAGCTCATCCTTCAACAAGTGAGTTTCTTGTAGGAAACACAATAGATGAATGAAGTTGTTTCAGCCTAGTAATAACCTGTTTAAGCTTGGATAGTTTCATAACTCCACAGACATTCCACAAAGTACATTTAAGTTTTCTTGCATTTGAAGTCATTTAATTAAAGATGTAAACATGGAATAAGCTATATAGCATAAAGACATATCTAGAATCTGTTTAGTAACCACAAGGACCGCATTAATATTTTTGTAGTGAGGAAAATATGTAAAGATCTAGTTGGCAAAACATTCATAGATATTTCCTAACATTCTAAAACACTGAACCCCATTCACTGCATCTCCCTAACCAAGACAACCAACCTCTCGCATCTCCTAATCGAGAGTGTAGTATTACGGTGATCTGACTGATCCATTAAAGGGAGCAGTCTAACCTAAGCGACGCTAAACAAAACAAGTATCTCCTGCCTTCTCTCTGCCATTGCACTCTCACAAACAAAACAAAAATACATATCTTGGCAAGATGTTATGTGAAATATCACATCAAAAGGCCTATCTAGCAAGATAATATGCCGAAATATCACGTAGTATTTGTTTGAGAAGTAGCAAAGAATAGCTCCACCTAAAACAGTAACGCTAGTTAAAAAAAATGAGACTAACGTTAACGTTATAGTATGGACCGTCCAAAATAGTGGTAGGTGATCTCCACAACACAGGGTCTGTTGCTATTAGCTACCAAGTAACAATGGCTAGGTGATCCACAACACAGGGTCTGTTACATAGCCAGTAACAATATGGCCCATAACGTATAGCTGGTAATGGCTAGTATACCATGATACTTTTGATTTATAAAATGTATCAAAGATCATAAAATGAACAGCCTACGTAAGAAAAGAGAGTTGTAGATATGCAAAGCACAAGTTACCCAAAGTCCCTTTGCACATGTATTAGGCTTGGTGCACCTGAGTGTCAATCATTTTAGTCCAAGGATATGATCGAAAGGCTCCATCGTTCTTAAATGGAAGAAGTGTGGAACCACCAATACTTTGTCAAGAGCTGGCTGCCCGGACAAACTAAGCTATATAGCGGAGAAGGGCCTTGGTCAGGGAGGTCACCAAGAAGCCGGTGGTCACGGAGTTCCTCTGGTGTGGGAGGGCAACTTCCAGAAGAACCATCTCTGCAGCACTCGAACCAATCAGGCCTTTAGGGTAGAGTGGTTCGACGGAAGCCACTCCTCATGAAAAGGCACATGGGACTGCCGCTGGGAGTTTGCCAAAGACACCTAAAGGACTCTCAGACCATGAGAAACAAGATTGCTCTGGTCTGATGAAACCAAGATTGAATCTCTTTGGCCTGAATGCACAAGCGTCACCTGGAGGAATCCATGGCAATACCTAACGGTGAAGCATGGTGGGCATCGTGCTGTGGTGGTGGTTTTTCAGTGGCAGGGACTGGGAGACTAGGTCAGGATCAAGGGAAGATGAAGAGCTTAGAAAGTACAGAGAGACCTGAAAATAGCTGTGTGGCGACACTCCCCATCCTAACTGACAAGCTTCAGAGGATCTGCAGAGAAACTCCCGCAAATACAGGTATGCCTTGTTTAGAAAGCGTCATACCCAAGAAGACTTTGAGGCAGAAATCACTGCCAAAGGTGCTTCAACAAAGTACTGAGTAAAAGTCTGAATACAGTTTTTTTTTATTGTTATTTTTGCAAAAATGGTGTCATTAAAACGTAGCGGTCAAACAGGGGAAATGCTTCCAATAATTTTTCATTTTTATTCATTTTAGAAACCTTAAAATAAGGGCTGTTTTGTGTAGGCTTACCTGGCGTGACTTTTAGCAATATATCTCGGCTCTATTTCCTCTCAGATTATAAAACTCTAATTATCATCAAAGTAGACATCATGCAAAACAACAAATCACTGCAATCTCCTGACGTCATCTCTAGCTGACACCTTGGCTAACAGGTATTGTGTCAATTTAAAAACTTGCACAAGACAGTTCACAGAATTGGCCATTTTAAATAAATGTGGAGCCTATTTATTCATTACTACATTTAACTAACATTGGATAGTTAACTCCAGAGATCCCACTTTGACTCGAGTTCGGCAATTTTGTCCAGATCATCATGGCATTTGTAGTTCTTTTATGATAGCTCGCATTAGCAGCTAATTACCATTTCATTTTTGTAGGGGTAAATAGGCCAATATATTGATAAGTCACCTTGTCCTACAGAGATTCACACTGGTTATCAAACGAATGTAGGAAAGAAGTTTGCCACAACAGTCCCTCATTTTAAGTGTTTCCGTAAACCTATGGGAAAAATGAATGGTGGAAAAATGATTGGAACCATTTCCCTTTATGACTGCTAGGTTTTATGAGGTATTATCATTTATACCTGTGGTACACAATTGGTGTGAAGCACCCGAAGCTAGTGGGATGTGGATGAGCTGAGATCCGTTTATAAAATGGCGGACAAGAAAAAAAGTGGAGATGGGGGATTGCAGTGGGGGATGCACAAACCTTCTGGAAGATCTGATGAAGGAGAAGATGGTGGACAAGGACAAAGGAGAAAAGTGGAATATGTTTTGAGGAATATGGAATGGAAGATCACACAGAACTTTTAGAAAGAGCTACAGGAGGAAAGTGAACGTGATGAGAGTGAGGATGAATTAACTCTTACATCCAGAGCGACTTACAGGGAGCAATTAGGGAGTTAAGTGCCTTTGCTCATGGGCACATCAAGCGTTTTTCACCTAGTCGGCTCGAGATTAGAAACCAGCGACCTTTCGGTTACGCACAACGCTCTTAACCACTAAAGCTACCTGCCGCCTACTGTTAGCTACTAGCTAGGAACATAAGCATTTCACTACACCCACGATAAATCTGCAAAATATGTATACGCTACAATGCCCCTCCACTGGTTATAGTATACTACCCTACCATCCCTCCCTGGTTATAGTAAACTACCCTACCATCCCTCCCCTGGTTAGTAAACCACCCACCACCCCCTACCCAGTTATAGTAAACTACCTTACCACCCTACCCTGGTTATAGTAAACTACCCTACCACACCCCTACCCTGGTTATAGTAAACTACCCTACCACCCCCACCCTGGTTATAGTAAACTACCCTACTACCCCTACCCTGGTTATAGTAAAACCACCACCCCCCCCTACCCACAGGTTATAGTAAACTACCCCTACCACCCCTCCTGGTTATAGTAAACTACCCTACCATCCCTCCCCTGGTTATAGTAAAACTACCCTACCCTCCCCTACCCTGGTTATAGTAAACTACCCTACCACCCCTACCCTGGTTATAGTAAACTACCCTACCACCCCTCCATGGTTAGTATAACTACCCTACCACCCCCTACCCTGGTTATAGTAAACTACCACCACCCTCCCTGGTTATATGTAAACTACTACCCTACCACCTCCCCTGGTTGGAGTAAACTACCCTACCACCCCACCCTGGTTATAGTAAACTACCCTACCACCCCTACCCCTGGTTATAGTAAACTACCCTACCATCCCTCCCTCTGGTTATAGTGTAAACTACCCTACCACCCCTACCCTGGCCATTAATCAACAGGAAAACGCTCATCCAGATGCAGCGCTCCTAGTGGCCGGGGACTTTAATACAGGGAAACTGTAAATCCGTTCTACTGATTTCTACCAGCATGTTAAATGTCCGAGGGAAAAAACTCTAGATTACCTTTACTCCACCACACAGAGTACGCATACAAAGCTCTCTTGCCCTCCATTTGGCAAATCTGACCATAACTCTATCCTCCTGATTCCTGCTTATAAGCAAAAACTGAAGCAGGAAGCACCAGTGATTCGGTTAAGTAAAAAGTGGTCAGATGACGCAGATGCTAAGCTACAGGACTGTTTTGCTAGCACAGACTGGAACATGTTCCGGGATTCTTTAGACAGCATTGAGGGTACACCCATCAGTCACTGGCTTCATCAATAAGTGCATCGGTGATGCTGTCCCCACGAGTGACCGTAAGATCGTACATACCCCAAACCAGCGCCATGGATTACAGGAAACATCCGGCGACTGAGCTAAAGGGTGGAGCTGCCGCTTTCAAGGAACGGGACTCTAACCGCGGACGCTTATAAGAAATCCCGCTATGACCTCCGGTGAACCATCAAACAGGCAAAGAGTCAATACAGATCTAAGATTGAATCATACTACACTGGCTCTGGCCTTCGTCGGATGTGGCATGGCTTAAAAGCAGCACAGGCTACAAAGGGAAGCACAGCCGCGAGCTGCCCAGTGACACCAAGCCTACCAGGCCAGGCTAAACCAGCCCCTCCATGCGGCGGGGGTAAAAGCAACACTGAAGCATGCATGAGAGCACCAGCTGTTCCGGATGACTATGTGAGCCATGATTATTCCTGAGTATTATTTGACCATACTTGTCACTTATAGACATTTTTGAACATCTTGGTGGTTCTGTTATAATCTCACACCCGGCACAGCCAGAAGAGGACTGGCCACCCCTCATAGCCTGGTTCCTCTCTGGGGTTTTCTTCCTAGGTTTTTTTGCCTTTCCTGGGAGTTTTTCCTGGCCAGGTGCTCCCTACACCTGCATTACTAGCTGTTTGGGGTTTTAGGTGGGTTTCTGTACAGCACTTTGAATGTGATTAGCTGATGTAAGAAGGGCTATATAAAATAAAATTGATTGATTGATTGATTGATCACGCTCCTCCATGTGCAATGTGAGTAAGACTTTTAAGCGGGTCCAGCATTCACAAGGCCGCATGGGCCCAGGCGGATTACCAGGGCGTGTACTCCGAGCATCTTGTGACCAGCTTTGGCAAGTGATTTCACTGACATTTTCAACATGTCCCTGACTGAGTCTGTAAGCCTGATCATGTTTCAAGCAGACCACACCATAGTCCCCGTGCCCAAGGACTCTTAAATAACCTGCCTAAATGACTACCCGACCAATCGTACGCACTGGTGTCTGTAGCCATGAAGTGCGAACGGGAGCTGGTCATAGCTCACATCAACAGCATTATCCCAGAAACCCTAGACCCACTCCAATTTGCATACCGCTCCAACAGATCCACAGATGATGCAATCTCTGTTGCACTCCACTGCCCTTCCCACCTGGTTGACAAGAGGAACACCTACGTGAGAATGCTGACTCAATGACCTACAGCTCAGCATTCAGCACCATGGAGTGCCCTCTAGAAGCTCACCACTAAGCCTTCAAGGATCCTGGGACTCAAACACCTCCCTCTGCAACTGGATCCTGGAACTTCACAAAAGCCAGGCCGCCCCCAGGTGGCCAGGGTAGGTAACATACATCTGCCACACTGATCCTCATCGGGGCCCCTCAGGGGGTGCGTGCTGATCCCCTCCTGACTCTGTTCACCCATGACTGCCTGTTGTGCCAGGCACGGCTCCCAACACCATCATTAAGTTTGCCAACGACTACACAGGTAGGCCTGATCAACATGATGACATTCTAGGGAGGTCAGGATTACCAGCCTGGGTGTGGGGCCTACCAGGACAACCAACATCTCCTTCAACGTGAGCCAAGAAGGAGATGATTATGGACTCTGGGAAAAAAAAAGAGGACTTCTCATCCGGCAGGCTGTGATGGAACAGGTTTAAAACTTCCAGTTTCATGGTATCTTACATCCTGCCCAGGCTACTCATGGTCCATTTTTTAGACCAGGAAAGCCTGACAAACTATTCCTGAGAACTGGTGCTTTTATGGGTCCTCAGATCCTCAAAAATTCTCTGGCTGCACACCATTGAGCATCCTGACTGGTTTCATCTCGCCTGAATATGCCCAACTGCGCCCGGTCTCAGACCATAGAGGCCTACAGAGAGAAGAGGGTGGTCCGTGCGAAGCCAAGTTCATCACTGAGGCCAGGCTTCCTGCCATCCAGGACATCTATCTCAGCTGATTGTCAGGAAGGCCCTCAAAGGTGTCAGGAGCCTCCCCATCCCACTAGTCATGAACTGTTCTCTCTGCTGCCACCACGGCCAGCGGTACCGGGTGCCATGTCTAGGTCAAAATACTTCTCAATAGCTTCTACCCCAAGCCACAAGACTCCTAGACAGCTAATCATGGCTGCAGACTATTTGCTGCCCCCTAACCCCATCAGCACTGCATGCTCTCTCTGTTAGGTATTTATGCATAGTGTTTAACTCTACCCCACATGTATGTGCTTCAACTACCTCAACCCTGGCAGTTTTTTACACACATTGTGACTCCTGCAAAATTACCCCCCTGTATATATAGCCTCCCTATTGTTATTTTATTTTACTTCTGCTCTTTTTTTCTCAACACTTTTTTTGTTAAAAATAAATGCACTGTTAGTTAAGGCTGTAAGTAGGCATTTCCTGTAATGTCTGCCATTTGTATTTGGTATGTGACCAATACGATTTGATTTGATAAAAGCCTACATGAAACACAGCCCTTCTTTAAGTGTTTCTAAAATTCCCTATGAGAAAAATGAATGGTGGAAAAATAGTTGGAACCATTTCCCTTTTACCTTGTTCTTTAGGTTTTATGCGATTGTTATCATTTATACTGTAGTACACAATTGGTGTGCAGCTACCCGAAGCTAGTGGGATGTGGATGAAGGCTGAGATCCGTGGTAAAATGGCGGACAAGAAAAAAAAGTGGAGATAGAGGATTGCAGTGGGAGTGTGCACAAACCTTCTGGAAGATCGTGATGAAGGAAGATGGTGGACAGGACAAAGGAGAAAAGTGGAATATGTGTTGAGTGAATATGGAATGGGAAGATCACACAGAACTTTTAGAAGAGCTGGGAGGAGAGAGTGAGCGTGTTGAGTGAGGATGAATTAACTCTGTCAGAGCGACTTAAGGAGCAATTAGGGTTAGTGCCTTGCTCAAGGGCTGTCAACCGTTTTCACCTGAGTGGGCTAAGAATTGGAAGCGACCTTTAGGTTTATGGCACAACGCTCTTAACCACTAGAAGCTACCATAGCCTGCTGTCCCAGCTGCAAGCTGGGAACATAGGCATTCACTACACCACGATAACATCTGCAAAATATGTATACGCTTATGCCCCTCCACTGGTTATAGTATACTACCCTACCATCCCTCCCCTGGTTATGATGGACTGCCCTACCATCCCTTCCCTGGTTGCTAATGGCTTTACCCTACCACCCCTGCACCCTGGTTGTAGTAAACTACCTTTCACCCCTACCTGGTTATGATAAGCTGCCCTTGCTGCCCCTGCCCTGGATTTATAGTAAAACTACCTACCACTACCCTGGTTATGATGGCTTCACCTACCCCCTCCCTACACCCATAGTTTATGGTAAACTGCCCTACTGCCTTCCTGGTTATAGTAAACTGCCCTGCCATCCCTCCTGGTTATAGTAAACTACCCTCCCTACCTGGTTATAGTAAGCTACCCTACCCTCCCTCCACTGGTTTATGATAAACTACCAAACCACCCCCTCACCTGGTTTTTGTGTTAGGCTGCTCTGCCCCTCCATAATTTTTATAGTGAGCTACCTACCCCTGCCTAGTTTGTATTAGGCTACCCTGCCCCTCCCCCTGGTTATAGTAAACTGCCCTACCATCCCTCCCCTGGTTGGAGTAAACTGCCCTACACCCTACCCTGGTTGTGACAAACTGCCTACCACACCACAGTTTGTGGTAAGCTACCTGCCATCCCTCCTGGTTGCAGTATTAACCTACCACCCCTACCTATTACCATTAATCAACAGGAAAACGCTCATCCAGATTACGGCGCTCCTGAGTATTGTGGGGACTTTAATCTGAGGAAACTTAAATCGTTCTACCTAATTTCTACTGTATGTTAAATGTGCAGCCAGAGGAAAAAAACTCTAGACCACCTTTACTCCCACACAGAGACGCGCCCCCAAAGCTCTCCCTTGCCCTCCATTTGGCAAATCTGACATAACTCCTATCCTCCTGATTCCTGCTTATAAGCAAGCTGAAGCAGGGCACCAGTAATTCGGTTAATAAAGAGTGGTCAGATGACGCAGTTCTTTAAGCTACAGGACTGTTTTGCTAAGCACAGACTGGAACATGTTCTAAGGATTCTTCAGACAGCATTGGGGAGTACACCATCAGTCACTGGCTTCATCAGTAAATTGCATCGATGATGTTCGTCCCCAGTGACCGTGCGTACTGTACTGACTTAGACCATGATTTACACTGAAACATCACTGAGCCATAAAAGGTGAAGCTGCCGCTTTCAGGAACGGGACTCTAGCCCGGACGCTTATAAGAAATCCCTTCAATATCGATGAACCATCAAACGGGCAAGAGTCAGCTGAGTCTAAGGTTGAATCATACTACACTGGCTCTGACTGGGTCGGATGGCATGAAGCGAAACTTTTTGCACGGACTGCAAGGGAAGCTGTGAGCTGCCAGTGGCCTCAGCCTACCAGGCCAGGCTAAAACCGCCTATGCTGCGCTTAGAATAAACAACACTGAAACTGTGCTTAGAAAACAGCTGTTCCCGGATGACTATGTGATCTGCGGCTCTCCGTGGCCGTGTGAGTAGAGACTTTTAAGCGGTCAGCATTCACAGGCCGCAGGCCAGGCGGATTACTGGGGCGTGTACTCCAGGCATGTGCTGACCAACTGGCAAGTGATTTCACTGACATTTTCAACATGTCCCTGTTTGAGTCTGTAATACCAGCATGTTTCAAGCAGACCACCATAGTCCCTGAGCCTTTGGGACTCTTAAGATAACCTGCCTAAAATGACTACCCAGGACCGTGGCACTGATGTCTTGTGTTGTGAGAGAGTGCTGGGAAGTAGTCATGGCTTGCATCAACAGCATTATCCCAGAAACCCTAAGACCCACTCCAGTTTGCATACCGCCCCAACAGATCCACAGATGAGTAAAGTCTTGTGCAATCCACACTGACCTTTCCACCCTGGACCAAGAGGAACACCTGCGTGAGAATGCTATTCAATGACTACAGCTCAGCATTCAACACCATAGTGCCTCTAAGCTCACCACTAAGCTAGGGATCCTGGGTTCCTTTTACTCCCTCTGCAACTGGATCCTGGACTTCCTGGTGGGCCGCCCCCAGGTGGTAAGAGTCAGGTAACATAACATCTGCCACATTGATCCTCAGCAGGGCCCCTCAGGGGTGCGTACTCAGTCCCCTCCTGTACTCTCTGTTCCATCATGACTGCATGGCCATGCCCACGGCCTCTAACACCATCATTAAGTTTGCCAATAAACACAGCAGTGGTAGAATACTGATCTCCGACTGTGATGAGGACATTCTATGGGGAGGAGGTCAGAGACCTGTGCGTGTGGTACAGGACCAACAACCTCTCCTTCAGCGTTATTAGAGACAAAGGGAGATGATTGTGAACTGAAAAAGAAAAAAAAAGAGGACTTCTCATCGGCCAGGGCTGTGGTGGAACAGGTTAAGAGGCTTCCAAGTTTTGCCAGTGTCACATCACCAGCAAACCTATCAATCTCAAACTCACCTAGATGCTCAATAAAATTAATGAAGACATGACAAAGCCTATTCCCCCTCCCAGGAGACTGAAAAGATTTGGCATGGGTCCTCAGATCCTCAAAAAATTCTGCAGCTGCACCATCGAGAGCATCACAGGCTGGTTGCATCACCGCCTGGTATGGCAGCTGCTGGGAGAGGTGCTCGGGTGTGGTGCTCTGGAGGTGGTGCGTGCATTTGATGCATCACTGGGCCAAGCTTCCTGCCATCCAGGACCTCTATACTGGCCCGGTGTCAGAGGAAGGCCCTCAAAATTGTCAAAGACTCCAGCCACCCTAGTCATAGACTGTTCTCTCTGCTACACTTTGAGTAAAAGTAGTACCGGAGTGCCATGTCTAGGTCCAAGGAGCTTCTCAGATAAGCCTACATGAAACACAGCCCTTATTTTAAGTGTTTCTAAAATCCCCTATGAGAAAAATGAATGGTGTAAAAATGATTGGAACCATTTCCCTGTTTGACTGCTAGGTTTTATGGGTATTATCATTTATACTGTGGTACTCCATTGGTGTGCAGCTACCCGGAGCTAGTGGGGTGTGGATGAGCTGAGACACGTGGTAAGTGGAATGGGGGATTGCAGTGGGGGATGCACAAACCTTCTGGAAGATCTGATGAAGGAGAAGATGGTGGACAAGGACACAAGGAGAAAAGTGGAATATGTTTTGAGTGAATATGGAATGGAAGATCTCACAGAACTTTTAGAAGAGCTACAGGAGGAACAGATTAGTGAATACAGTGACGAGAGTGAGGATGAATTAACTGTGGTGGTAGGTGCAGTGATGACCGCTGAGAAGGAGCTGAGTGTAGAGGGAAGCAGTGTGGTGAGGGAGGTTATCGTCAACTGCAAAAAGAGTAATACGTGCTCCAGTTGCCAGAGAACCTGAGGATGAAGGACCTGCGGTGAGGAACTCCGAGTTCGGGCCTCGTTCCCAGGATGATTCTGGCCCAGTGGGACTGAGATTTGTAGAGAGAATGGATCCATATGTGGTGTCAGGTTAGGTGGAGAAGAGGTTGGGGACTGTTGAGTTGGTGAAGGTAACTCGGAGTGGACTCGTGATTATTTATTGTTTCTTCTCTCTCCAGAGGGAGCGGGCGCTCCGGATTACGTGATTAGAGACAGGAAATGTGACTTGAATTGCTCTCCGGAACAGGGTGGCATTGATAGGAGTGATAACGGGGTTAGTTCTAAGTGTTGAGGATGAGCAGTTGAAATGGAAGATTCCAGGTGTCTGTGACTCCCTCCGTTTGGTGAGACGTAGATCCGGTGTAGAGCGTGGGGAAACAGAATACATTATCTGTCATGCTGAGTTTTGAGTCTCTGCCAGATATGGTCAAGGTAGGAAGTGTCGTGAGTTTTTTAGTTATCCGTGGAAATTGGGTGAAGTTTATGGGCCTGTTGCAGCAGTGTGTAGGCGTGAGATGCCTAGATGTGACAAGTGTGCAGGAGGGCATGAGATGAAGAAATGTGTGGTATCGGTGGAGAAAGTTCTGTGTGTTAGTTGTGGGGGTGCTAACGGGCTGGAGATCTGAGGTGTCAGGTGAGAGAAAGGCAGATTGAGGTTGCCAGGGTTACAGTAGTACAGAAAGTGTTGTATACCGAAGCAGTGAAGAGAGTGGTAGAGGAAGATGGGTACAGGGTGAGGGATCTTGAGAGGATTCTTGTGAGTAGGCAGAGACCAAGAGAGAGTGATGGGAAGAATATGTGCTTCAGTAAGGTGGGCATTTTAGCATTTATAGCAATGGTTGTCAATTGTACTGCAGAAATTGATCAAAAGTCCCAGAAAATAGAGGCTGTGTTGGCAGCGTCAGAGAAGTACTTGGGATTGCGAGGATTTACTGCAGAACAGCTGCAGGGGGTGTTGAGTGGTAGTGGTGTGCCGTAGGACTAGATAGGGTTAAATTGTGGAATGGGGTGGTGGATTTTTGTCGTGGAAAATCGCCACGAAGGGACTCAAAGTCAAACTTAAATGAATAATTATTTTTTATCAGTAAGCTGGAGAGGTTCCAACAAACTTAAAAGCACCATAGTACACGTTGGTCGGGAGCTCTGCCGGGGAAGTCCTGTTAGTTGTCCTATATACTGCTTACACAGACAAGTTATATTTGCATGAATTAGCTTATTAATAATTAATTCATCATCAACATTTGGTTCCTGCATGTGACCAACCAATACCTCACAAGGCTTCTTCTCTCCAAGCTGAGACCTTGAAACTGAGATATCCCTTTTGGTTCCCAGAACAATGTTCTGGGCGTACTGCCAATTGGTCTGAGGTCAGTCACCTGCACGTACCAAGAACATTTTCCCTCACATTTTTTAGAGCGGGCTAATACTTGGCAGGGAAATTTTGTATGAATTACCGTATCAATGAATTTAATGTACAGTGCTATGAAAAAGTATTTACCCCCTTTCTAATTTTCTCTACTTTTGCATATTTGTGATACTGAATGTTATCAGATCTTCAACCAAAACCTAATATTAGATAAAGGGAACATAAGTGGACAAATAACACAACAATTACATATTTATTTCATAAACAAAGTTATGCAACACCCAATTAACCTGTGTGAAAAAGTAATTGCCCCCTTACACTCAGTAACTGGTTGTGCCACCTTTAGCTGCAATGACTCCAACCAAATGCTTCCTGTAGTTGTTGATCAGTCTCTCACGTCGCTGTGGAGGAATTTTGTCCCACTCTTCCATGCAGAACTGCTTTAACTCAGTGACGTGTGGGTTTTCAAGCATGAACTGCTCGTTTCAAGTCCTGCCACAACATCTCAATTGGGATTAGGTCTGGACTTTGACTAGGCCATTCCAAAACTTCCAATTTGTTGCTTTTTAGCAATTTTCATGTAGACTTGATTTGTGTGTTTTGGATCATTGTCTTGCTGCATGACCCAGCTGCGCTTCAGCTTCAGCTCACAGACGGATGGTCTGACATTTTTCTGTAGAATTCTCTGATACAGAGCAGAATTCATGGTTCCTTCTATTAAGGCAAGTCGTCCAGGTCCTGAGGCAGCAAAGCATCCCCAAACCATCACACCACCACCACAATGCTTGACCTTTGGTATGATGTTCTTACTGTGGAATGCAGAGTTTGGTTTTCGCCAGGCATTACTGGAACCATGTCATCCGGAGGATCCAGCTCAAATTAAGCACAGCCCTTCTCATATAATGGGGTAGGGCCAAATCCGGCCCGTTTTTCCTTTCTCATGTTCTACCCTAATTGCAGGGGGATTCACAATTATACATCCAGTGAAATATCTGTCTCATTGTTCTATCTGTGGCTGCACTGTGGTAGTGGGGGAACAGGAAGTTCCAGGCAGGCATGCACCATTCCTCAGTATAAAGAGGAATGGTGCATTCCTTGTAATATCAAGAAGATAACCTTTTTGTCCGTTTCTATTTATTACTATAGGTATGTGTTATGACGAGTTTCTCTGGCATCAAGTAATTCAGTATGCAAGAGAATAGTTCAACACTTAGATGGAGAGTTGGTTCAAAGTATTTAATATTACAGTACCAGATTCATATGACAAGCGGTACGGGCGTAGCCTATTGTCATCTGAATGACTTACATAGAAAACCTCTTAGTTTATATAATGCTTTTCAGAGCTAATTCCATCCAACAGTTGCCAACCATTATTGAGTGTCACTCCTCGCCACATATAGGATCACCCTATATGGTATCGTGTTGCACCCTAGTCAGGATATTCCATCACGTACTCCTTCTAAGATTAGCACCAGTGGCCCCCCAGCTATCTTGGCCCACATACCTTCTGGCACCCACCAGTGACAGAAATAAATACATGGAATGTATGTCATCCTTCAAATCCTTATGCAGCTCTCAATATTCCAAACATTAACTAATACTTTATAAAATACGTAATATCAGTATGTAATAGCACGTTTAAACTTTCTAATATCGAAAGAACATGTCATACCATGCTAGGTAACAAATCCATTAAGATATTATCACGTCTGGTAAAGGTTTGATGTGTTATTTTTATGTCAAACTGAGTAAACCTGGTAACTATTTTACAAGTCACATAGCTAGATACTTTGGGTTTGTCTGAATGGATGTACATAATTTCCTCAAGGTGATTTCATAAAGAATCCATTTATTTTAGATTTCCGAGTTTGTTTTGGTTTTGTGTAAAATTAACGAGCTGGTAAAATGGCGTCGCCCACTCGTTCTTCATCAACGGACTTCAGTGCAGCAGAGAGAGACAATTTCGGGGTTGCACTACTGTTTTGAAGCTGAATGTAATGATTAGAAGTTTTCTACATGTGTACTAATATTCAGACACATTCAGTTGTTTCTGTATTTATCGATAAATGTTACTATTGTGTGAACGGAAAATACAATTGGTTTTTGATTGAAATAATACAGTGAAGACAAGGATATTCAGGAACATATTACATAGTCCCACCTAAAACAAACAGTGACCTTGTACTAAATGTATTTTTTCATTTATGCATTTACTGTACCAGTCAAAAGTTTGGACACACCTACTCATTCAAGGGTTTCTCTTAAATTTTACTATTTTCTACATTGTAGAATAATAGTGAAGACATTTAAACTATGAAATAACACATGGAATTATGTATTAACCAAAAAAGTGTTAAACAAATCAAATATATTTTAGATTCCTCAAATTAGCCACCCTTTGCCTTGATGACAGCTTTGTAGAATCTTTGTAATCAACAATGTAGAAAATAGTAAAAAGAAAGAAAAATCCTGTAAAGAGTAGGTGTTCTAAAACTTTTGACTGGTTCTGTATGTGAATTTGGGAAAATCTGCTATAGGTTAAGGACCGGCACCTCAAATATCTAGTGTTTGAGCTCCTGTTCCTCTTATAGAATGTTAGCTCAACAGTATTGTGGAGCTCCTGCACCTAAATATAAACAGTACCGGCACCCAAAATGAGTACCGGCACCTATTTCAGTCCAAGTCAATCACTGAATTAGATAATTTAACAAGATGAGTATATTTTTAGAGAATGAAAAAAGTGCCAGAACTGTCGACACAAACCTTTTGTGTCTGTTTCTCATTGTTACTACAGGACGACTAGAATTAAATCTGAGGCCGGTAACATCAATAATGAGGACACACCCAGCCTGCCTCTCTCCTTCCACACTGAGTCCAAACCTACAGTCAGTGGGTCCTGATTGTGACAGTGGAGCCCAGTTTGCATTGCAGGATCCAGAGATGGCATCAGTGAAGCTGGAAGACTGCAGTCAAACACTGGAGCTGAATGTCAACATTAAAGATGAAGAAGAGGAGGAGAAGATTGGCAAATCTGTTTCTCATGGTAAGAGCAGGTTCTATCTAACTAAGTTTGTGTTATTCATTCCAACTTCCCAATGTGCATGAAAAGTTGCAGTAGAACTGTTTCATGATTAACTGTTTCAATGAGAAGGTAGATATTATTTCATGCTACTGACACTTACATGGTTTGACACCAGTATTGCCAGCATTTGTTTTATTCACTGGGCTATCTGGAGTGATCAGAGAGTAGACTAAAGAAGTGAAGTAGACAAACTGCCAATGTTTTAAATGAGTCTGTGTAGTTACTAACCCTTGTGATAGTGAGTGGAGGATGATATGGCTTCTACATCTACATGGCTTGCTCTTTGGGGTTTTAGGCTGGGTTTCTTTGTGTCAACTTCTGATGTAAAAAGGGCTTCATAAAATACATTTGATTGACATGTATATCACACCAACTGGTTCTTCTGTTGTTGTTAACACAGGTGTCACGAGAATTTCTATCTTAATAGTTAAACTCAACTGTTTAAGTATCTCTGTCTGATTCCTTGAAATTGTAAGTTTCCAGTTCAAAGGAACGGACAGAGATCTCAGTCTGCAGATAGTCAGGTTTTATTCATGAGAGCTCTACCGCTCAAAACACACACAGCCTTTTTATATGTGTCCACACAAATGACTTTGCTCCGCCCACCTTTAGGCGGCCTGTGACTTTCCACAGTACAGAATGTTTAAGTTTAGCAGTTTCTAGGTCCCCCTTACTATGGAATGTTTGTCTCCAACTGTTTCTACCCCTCTTCCCTGTTAGTGGATTTATTGTCTTATAACTCTAACAATGTTTACACATTTATACAGTATCGGGGTGGAATACTTTAGTCATTACTTTAAACATACAAATGCTTCTATCAATAGGAGACCGTGTTGAGACATTCTCTACATCCAGAGAGCAACAGCAGGATGATCACAGAGCTAAGAGGTCTCACCACTGCCCACATTGTGAGGAGATTTTCCCAATTCTATCAAAGCTAAAAATACACACAGGAGAGAATCTTTATTCCTGTACTGACTGTGAGAAGAATTTCACAACATCAACTGAGCTAAAAGGTCATCAGAGAACACACACAGGAGAGAAACCTTACTCCTGCTCTGACTGTGGGGCAAGTTTCTCTCGTCAGGGCACCTTGAAACAACATGAACGTATACATACAGGAGAAAAGCCTTACTCCTGCTCTGACTGTGGGGCAAGTTTCTCTCAACCTGGCAACTTAAAACAACATGAACGTATACACACAGGAGAGAAGCCTTACTTCTGCTGTGACTGTGGGGCAAGTTTCTCTCAACCTGGCAACTTAAAAAGACATAAACGTATACATACAGGAGAGAAGCCTTACTCCTGCTCTGACTGTGTAAAGTGCTTCACAACATCAACTGACCTAACAGTTCATCAGAGAACACACACAGGAGAGAAGCCTTACTCCTGCTCTGACTGTGTAAAATGCTTCACAACATCAAGTGAGCTAAAACTTCATCAGAAAACACACACAGGAGAGAAGCCTTACTCCTGCTCTGACTGTGGGAAGAGTTTCTCTCGACTGGGCAGCTTAAAAAAACATGAACGTATACACACAGGGGAGAAGCCTTTCTCCTGTTCTGACTGTGGAAAGATTTTCTCTCAAATAGGCCATTTAAAAACACATGAACGTATACACACAGGAGAGAAGCCTTACTCCTGCTCTGACTGTGGGAAGAACTTCTCTCGAATGGGCAACTTAAAAAAACATGAAGGTATACACACAGGAGAGAAGCCTTACTCCTGCTCTGACTGTGGGAAGAACTTCTCTCAAATAGGCCATTTAAAAAGACACCAAGGTAAACATAAAGGAGAGAAGCCTTACTCCTGCTCTGACTGTTTAAAGTGCTTCAAGACATCATTTAAGCTAAAAGTTCATCTGAGAACACACACAGGAGAGAAGCCTTACTCCTGCTCTGACTGTGGGGTAAGTTTCTCTCATCTGGGAAGCTTAAAAAAACATGAACGTATACACACAGGAGAGAAGCCTTACTCCTGCTCTGACTGTGGGGCAAGTTTCTCTCATCTGTGCAGCTTAAAAAATCATGAACGTATACACACAGGAGAGAAGCCTTACTCCTGCACTGGCTGTGGGAAGAGTTTCTCTCGACTGGGCAACTTAAAACAACATGAACGTATACATTCAGGAGAGAAGCCTTACTCCTGCTCTGACTGTGGGAAGAGTTTCTCTCAGCTTGTCAACTTAAAACAACATGAACGTATACATACAGGAGAGAAGCCTTACTCCTGCTATGACTGTGGAAAGACTTTCTCTCAAATAGGCCAGTTAAATAGACACCAAGGTAAACATAAAGGAGAGAAGCTTTACCACTGATCTAAAAACAACAGATGAGCTAAAAGGTCATCAGAGAACACACACAGGAGAGAATCCTTACTCCTGCTCTTAATATGGCAAGAGTTTCTCCCGATTGGCAACGTAAAAACACACCAACGGTTACACACTGGAGATAATACTTATTACTGCACTGACAGTGAGACGAGATTCTACAGATTGGGCAATTTAAAAGACACCAACGTATACATAAGAAGTGGTAGTGGTCAAAGACAAGACCACAGATGGGACTCCATCCTAGATCTGATTAACACAAACCACTGTACTTGCTCCTCTCAGATCCAGTGATCACAAATGTCTGCTGTTCTCTCCAAACACAACATCAGGAGGGAGAAGTGAGGTGCAGCGGGAAAAAAGGATGTCTGGTAACCCAGAACAGAAAGGAGACCTTTGCACGATGTATGGCCAGTACTGACTGGTCTGCCATATATGAGGTGGAGGGTATCGATGCAAAGGTGGAGACGTTCAACTCCTGCATTCAAACTGCACTTGATGTATGTATGTCAATAAGAAATAAGAAAACAACAACACTGGACCAGCCCTGGATGACTGAAATAATAAAGGCTGCCATCAGGAAAATACAGAATATTTTCAACAGATGGGGAGAAACAATGACGTGGAGAAAATACAGAAACACAGTGCAAATGTTTATCAACGAAGCAAAGACAAGCTACTACAAAACTGAAATCCAGGACCTAAAGAAGAAAAACCCTAAGGAATGGTGGGACTTCATTAACAATGGACTGGGACCAAAGAAAACATCAGGAGGGAGAAGACAGGTCGAGGGAATTGAAGACGACAACGTGGCTGACGTTTTGAATGGCTTCTTTGCTGAGGCATTGACAAGCACCACACCTCTTGCCATCTTCCCCTTGCCCATGCCTACAAGGCAGGTTGAGCTGTGCAGCATTGGCCAGTTAAAGCAAGCTCTGACCAGACTCAGTCCACATAAAGCATGAGGGTGATGGCAACTGGCACATTTAGCCCTTGGTCAGAGGACCATCCACAACCTGCACCACTAATCCTAGGAGGACAGGAAGTACCAGTGGTAACAACAACCAAGTATCTTGGTTTTCATCTAGACTGTAACCTCAGTGGTGACACGTGGAGCAGCCAGTGAGAAAGGCCTTAAAACGCCATTTTGACATTTCTTGCCAGTAATGTCCTACTGAAGATCTGGTCACAGTCTATACTACACTGGCCAGGCCTTGTCTGGAATACGGTGGAGTGCTGTTAGTTGGATGCAGTAAAAAGCAGCAGGCCCAACTAGACAGGGTGCAGAGAAGGGCCTTGAGGATCATCTCCAGAGGTGGAGCCGTCCGACCGCAGCTCTCGTCACTGCAGAGCATGCGTTAACAGGCTGCAGTGCACCTGGTGAAGGACATGCACACTCTTGACCATCCATTGAATGACCTGCTCCCTCCAAGAAGAGGTAACTGCACCAACAGGCTCCTGAGAAACAGCCACAAACTGTCCTGTCTAACTGCCCGTACAAACCGCCTGTGAAACGCCACTCTACCCACTGCTATCAGACTGCATAATAACTCCAGCTCTTAAATGGTTTCCCCCCCCAAAAAAAATGTAAAGCACATTTTAATATTTCAATTTCCATCATGAAAAATGTTTCCATTGATCTTCCTTAAGATGTTTCTACAACTTGACTAGAATCCACCTGAGATAAATTCAATTGATTGGACATGGTTTGAAAAGGCACACATCTGTCTATATAACATCCCACAGTTGACATTGCATGTCAGAGCAAAAACCAAGCCATGAGGTCGAAGGAATTGTCTGTAGAGCTCTGAGACAGGATTGTGTCGAGGCACCGATCTGGGGAAGGATACCAAAAAATTTCTGCAGCATTGAAGGTCCCCAAGAACACAGCAGCCTCCTCCATTCTTTAAATGGAAGAAGTTTGGAACCACCAAGACTCTTCCTAGAGCTGTCCGCTGAGCAATCGGGGGGTAGAAGGGCCTTGGTCGGGGAGGTGACCAAGAACCTGATGATCACTTTGACAGAGCTCCAGAGTTCAGCCCACTTGGAGTTTGCCAAGAGGCACCTAAAGGACTCTGACCATGAGAAACAAGATTATCTTGTCTGATGTTACCAAGATTAAAATCTTTGGCCTGAATGACAAGCGTCACGTCTGGAGGAAACCTGGCACCATGCCTATGGTGAAGCATGGTTGTGGCAGTATCATGCTGTGCAGCTGTTTTTTAGAGGCAGGGACTGGGAGACTAGTCAGGATCGAGGGAATAATGAACGGAGCAAAGTACAGAGAGATCCTTGATGAAAACCTGCTCCATAGCGCTCAGGACTTCAGACTGGGGTGAAGGTTCACCTGGCCCAGCCAGAGCCCAGACTTGAACCAGATTTAACATCTCTGGAGATACCAGAAAATAGCTGTACAACAACGCTCCCCATCCAACCTGACAGAGCTTGAGAGGATCTGCACAGAAGAATGGATGAAACTCCCCAAATACAGGTGTGCCAAGCTTGTAGCGTCATACCCAAGAAGACTCAAGGCTGTAATCACTGCCAAAGGTTCTTCAACAAAGTACTGAGTAAAGGGTCTGAATACTTATGTAAATTTGATATTTCTGTTTTTTATAAATCAATTAGGAAAAACTTATAAAAACCTGTATTTTGTTTTGACATTATGGGGAATTGTGTGTAGATTGTTGAGGGGGAAAATATTTAATCAATTTTATAATATGTCTGTAACGTAATAAAATGTGGAAAAAGTCAAGGGGTCTGAATATTTTCAGAAGGCACTGTATATACCCAAGCTATCATTGACTAGGTATTGGCACCCCATGTATATACCCAAGCTATCATTGACTAGGTATTGGCACCCCATGTATATACCCAAGCTATCATTGACTAGGTATTGGCACCCCATGTATATACCCAAGCTATCATTGACTAGGTATTGGCACCCCATGTATATAGCCAAGCTACCATTGACTAGGTATTGGCACCCCATGTATATAGCCAAGTTACCATTACTCATCGTGTATTAATTCCTTGTGCTACAATCTTTTTTCCTATTATTATAATTGTTGTATTGTGTTCTCTATTGTTGGTCAACATTTCACTGTTAGTCTACACCTGCTGTTCACCAATGTGACAATTAAAATGAAATGACTACGTGTTTAGTGAATTGTCTTCTAAAACTATACTGAAAAAATATATAAACTTGACATGTAAAGTGTTGGTCCCATGTTTCATGAGCTGAAATAAAAGATCCCAGAAATTTTCCAAATGCACTAAAAGCTTATTTCTCTCAAATGTGGTGCACAAATGTGTTTACATCTCTGTTAGTGAGCATTTCTCCTTTGCCAAGATAATCCATCCACCTGACAGGTGTGGCATATCAAGAAGCTGATTAAACAGCATGATCATTACACAGGTGCACCTTGTGCTGGGTACAATAAAAGGCCACACTGAAATGTGCCATTTGTCACACAACACAATGCCACAGATGTCTACATTTTGAGGGAGTGCGCAATTGGCATGCTGACTGCAGGAATGTTAACCAGAGCTGTTGCCAGAGAATTGAATGTACATTTCTCTACCTGAGAATTTGGCAGAACGTCCAACTGGCTTCACAGCCACAGACCACGTGTAACCGTGCAAGCCCAGGACCTCCACATCTGGCTTCTTCACCTGCAGGATCATCTGAGATCAGCCACCCGGACAGCTGATGAATCTGAGGAGTATTTCTATCTGTAATAAAGCCCTTTAGTGGGGGAAATCATTCTTATTGGTTGATGGGTGGGCCTGGCTCCCAAATGGACCTGATTGCCTTCCCAGGCCCACCCATGGCTGCGCCCCTGCCCATTCATGTGAAATCCATAGATTAGGGCCTAATTCATGTATTTCAATTGACTGATTTCCTTATATGAACTGTACCCTAGTAAAATTGTTGAATGTTGTGTTTATATTTTTGTTCAGTTAGTTAAAATCTTACAAAAAAATTAATGATGATATGTTTGGAAAATTGCATTGATCTGCAAATGAAAAATAATGTTTGTACATGAATATGTACTGGTCAATCTCTCCTTCTCTTTTGTATTCAGTTCTTCCATATTAGATCTGACAGTATGAATGGTTCGTATGGTTGTATTCAGTTCTTCCATATTAGATCTGAGGGTATGAATGGTTCTTATGGTTGTATTCAGTTCTTCCATATTAAATCTGACAGTATGAATGGTTCTCATGGGCTGAGTGCCTGGAGTGACTACAGTCATACCAAGTTGTCTTTGACCCTGTGATCTCACCAGGACAGAACAACGTCTCTATCACACTCCAGCCCAGAAGGTGGCAGTGATGCACCTTTAACGTTGGTCTGAATACCACCAAAAAACACCATAGAAGAAGAATGCATGCTTAGCAACAACCAAGGGGCTATGCATCTTTCCACTGTTCCAAAGACTGTCTATTATATGGAACAGATTGGCATGTGACCACTCTAACAATGTAGACACGTCCTCAAAGATTGGACATGAATCTGTGTTGGTCAAACTCTTCTACATTTTAGTCATTTAGCAGACGCTCTTATCCAGAGCGACTTACAGTTAGTGCATACATTATTTTATATTTATCATACTGGCCCCCCGTGGGAATCGAACCCACAACCCTGGCGTTGCAAACGCCATGCTCTACCAACTGAGCTACATCCCTGCCGGCCATTCCCTCCCCTACCCTGGACAACGCTGGGCCAATTATGCGCCGCCCCATGGGTCTCCCGGTCGCGGCCGGCTACGACAGAGCCTGGATTCGAACCAGGATCTCTACTGGCACAGCTAACACTGCGATGCAGTGCCTTAGACCACTGCGCCACTCGGGAGACTTCTCTATCATTAAATACAACAAAACTATATTTAGTGTTTGTCTGAAAATGGAAAAAATACCTGAAATGAGCATCACAAAGATACATTTGACCTATGCACTAACACGCTTTTTCAATATACGCAGCTTTGTCACCAGCTGCAGTGCTGTAGCTTTATTAATCTACTGTACTTCAATCAACATGTATTCCAATTGGACGGGTTGATTAGGATTCAAACCATGTCTTAAACCGCTAGCTAGCTACTTACAAGCCACAACACATGTACAGTTGCTGTAGAACTATTTAATGGGGTGTGAAAATATGTAATCAAAACTACTGGATATCTTTAGAAGGAAAATTGTTCCACAATTTTCTTACACTTTGAAAATGTGGGATAGTTTTTGTAGGTCGGCAGGATAAAAATTACATTTAATCTCTATTAAAGATTTAAGCTTGCAAAATGTAAAGGGGTGTGTAGACTTTCACTGTGACTGTATACGTACCATTGACTTACAATGGATTTGTGCCACAAATGCTAAAAAATCATTTTAAACAAGAGTAAGATAAACAATATATGCCCAGGACTATATTGAGGGATAGACTTAGAGTTTCTCCCATTCTTCTCTGCAGATCCTCTTAAACTCTGTCAGGTTAGATGGGGAGTGTCGCTGCACAGCTATTTTTAGGTCTCTCCAGAGATGTTCGATCCCCCTGTAACTCACATTAAGACCACAAGATTTCACCAAATTATTTTCCCAATTTCCTTTGTGTCATCACAACTTTTGGAGATATTTAAACAAAACGATTTTGTTGTAAATTGATCAAATCTTTTTAAATTAAAAAAAAGTTGTAGATATATTCCAATGAAGTTAGATCTATAATTGTTTTTTAAACATACAAGTAGGAAAGCCTTAAGATAAATAATCCACTTGTTTAGAGATAATTGTTTAAATAATTTTTGAGTAAAGTAGTAATTTGTTTGATTAGTGTGTTGGGGGCAACTCGCCCTACTAGGGGGTAACTGGCCCCTGGGGGCTAGGTACACCTTAATGGTTATGAATGTGTTTCTACCTGTAATTTAGACAATGACTAGCCCAGTTAGTGCTAGTTTATGCTAACTTGCTAGCTAGCAACTTCACTAGCAGTAAATGTTAGCCAGCTAGCTAGTTAGCATAAGCTGCTAGGAGTGCTAGCTAGCAACCTTACTACCAGATCGTCTGAGGTAAAATACATTAAAAAGATAACTTAACTTAATTGCAGTTGTACATGTTTCCGCTAGTGACTGATAGCTTTACAGTTAATGTTACTTTATAGCCTTTTAGCTATTTTACACAGCATTTTATGTCATATAGCTAGATAGCTAGCTAAGAGAGAGCTTTTCAATTGGCATCTCTCCCCCTGTTTTCAGTCACAGGTTGAGACTGCATTAGGTGGGCTCCGATTTTACTGGGGATAGCTTTTTGTGGCCTATGTACAAATTAGAATCGTGCAATAGCAGAGCATGAGAGAGTTGCCACATCAATATTACACTCAGTTAATTAGTTTAGTTATTGTTATTAAATGTTATATTCCAATGTTATTTCATGTTATTAGTTATATTCCATTCCAATATTAAATTCCAATGAATATTTATTTTAATGAATTAAAAACAACTATTGAAAACCTTTTGCTCCTGAATGACATTTTTAATACTGCTGGGATTTAAAACCTTTCATTATTCAAATCATATTTAGTGCAATTGTACATAATGGATTGTATGGAAAAGGAACAACAAAGAAACAAAGAAAATTAATGTGCAGGTAAGTTAAAAATAGGGACTTTACATCAAATCTCCATATAGTGTGGATATTAATGGTGACATGTGCAACACCATTCCCCCTCATATTATACTGAAATAATTAAAATAAGACTGTTGGTCTAGCAGTCTAAGCCGCAGCCTCTGGTGCACATATACCGCTGCAGCGTGGGTTCGAAGCCTGCCCAATGCTAATTTCACAATACTCTCTCCTCTATCTTTCCCACTGTCTCTATCCAATAAAGCATAAAAAAATATAAATAAGACTACTAGGCTTAGCTTTTAAGTGTTACTTACTAAAGAATTTATAAATAAAATGGATTAAAACCCTATGCCATAATCTTCTACCAGGGTAACTGGCACCCCCGAAGTCGCTAGCTGAAGTCTTCGCCCATTTGTTGGTGATTGGTCATCAGTAGGGATTCTTCATTAAAGTATTTGTTAAATAAATAATAATAATTTGTTGTCATTAAACTTGAGAAAACTCGTTTTCATGCAGGCTTTTTCATTGAGAAATACCGCACCAAACATCTTAGTTAATGTAAAATTGCACAACTAAGATCTTGGCAAAAACGTCGACATTAATGACATGTTTCTTGAGTTATCTGGCGATTTTGAGGAAGTGGCTATAGACCCATTTCCAGTACATGACACACTGACGTCACGAACGATGCGTGCGACTCTTGGCGGCGGTAGTCTAGATTTACATTTTTATTACTTCTAAACAAAATCACTTTTTGGGGTTCTCATACCCTTACAATGATTGTTTTGATTCTTGCTTGAACAACTGCTAATTATATTTGGTTGTGATCTTTGCCAAAACTATTTTGGATGCAGCATTGTTAGCTAGAATTCTAACGCTCATTGATAAAGGCTATAGCAAAAGATAGCCAAAGAGCCATTTTACTGGTTGAAGTGTAAAAAAATCCAATTATAATCCAAAGTAGTGTGAAATACACTCATTAGCAACATTTAAATAGAGGCTTATTTTGCTGGCGTTCTATTAGAACTCCCCCTTGTTCTGCCACCTACTTGCACATTCCCCTCTTGCAGCAATGTTTGTAAACCCACAAAGCGGTTCCTCATTTTTCAAGCAAAGGTCTTTTAAGGGAGTGTGGAAGCACACTTGTTCGGTTGGCCTATCCTTCTTAAGAGATGACAAAATACGTTTTCTTTATAAAATAAAAGTTTATTTATAGCACATGCTTAGAGCAAATGCACCTCTAAAGGAACTCTAATCAAAAGGATTGTTCAATCAAATTACAAAATGTACACATTGGTTTCCTCACCCTGTATACAATCCCCCAAAATGTGCACGTCAGCAGTGAAGTTCTCAAGATGGAGGACTTTCAGTACAGCAGTGTTCCCCAATCCTGGTCCCAAAGGGGTGTACTTGTTTGTTTTTGCCCTAACACTCACATACCTTATTCCATTCAAAGGCTGGAGTTGCTTAGTTGAATCCAGTGTGTGAGTGTTAGGGCAAAAACTAAAAAGGGCACCCCTTTGTGTCCCCTGGACCAGGATTGGGAAACACTGTAGTACATTGCAACAAGTGTGATGATGCAAATTGTATGCATTTATCATTTTCCTCATTTGCATCAACACACTTGTTTCTCTGTACTGAAAGTGCTCTATCTTGAAAACTTGATGCTAACATGCAACCTTTTTGGTATTGTATTAACAGTGGACTAATGAACATAATACTACAATAAAGTATTTTTTGTAAAACTTCCCTTTCATAGCGCCTACCCCTCCATTAAGGGAGTAGTTCCCTATTTTACAACTTGAAGTGCTGTATGTAAGATTACTTGGTTTGTATTCAGGGGACTAGGTTCAGTATTTACTCAAGATTCAAAGGTGTGTACTCAGGAGATAAATTTCTGATCTTAGCAGCGGCCTTCTTATGCCTTCACGTCATTGCACTGTGGTTCTTCAATGTTTTCCTGCCCCTGTCGAACGGATAAAACATTTGTGGATCTTTAGAAAATGTCTCCTATATCTGCCGTTTCCATGACAATGCAATGATTGTTTTCCTACAAAAATAAATAGAATAAACCTGGGCCAATGGAAACCTGTCTACTGATGTCATCTCTAGATCCTGCAGCAAACTGGGCTCCACTGTCACAATCAGGACCCAGTGACTGTAGGTTTGGACTCAGTGTGGAAGGAGAGAGGCAGGCTGGGTTTGTCCTCACTATCAATCTGGAAACTCTGGGTAGGATTCCAGTCCTAAATAGAAATATGAGATCAACTTCCTGGTCCTCCCCTGTGCATGCCACACCCCCTCTCATTGTACTGTATCTATGAACACATTGTGAACAATGGCTACCTAAAATGCTGTGGTGCTTACAAACACAATAGGAAAGGTTGTGGAAGACGTGGGCCATCACAGGTGAGTTCACAGCTCTTTCACTCTGAATATTCATATCAATGACACTCTGAAATGGACCATCAATACCAGAGTTTTACAATGCTATTTACATAATCAAAGGGGCATTTCAACTGTCTGACCTTCAATATAGTCCTGGGCACATGTTGAGCTTTAACAATGGGGGGATGGAAAGGGTCTGTTGAAATGAATACTGTAGTGGTGTGAGAAAGGTAACACAAGCTTCCTCTCTGGTTCCATTCCCCAATAGTAAGTGGGTCATTGTTGGATTGTGGTGGTAATGCTGTCCCTGGACTTTACAGTAGAAGCTAACAAAACTGACAAGGTGAACACTGATCAGTAAAGGAAAGAGAGGCTAACATTTTCAATTTTAGGACCCCTTTAGTTATAAAAATATATATTTAAAAATGAATTTGGCCTTTACTACTATATCCAATAGAAACACATTGAATAACACATTCATAAATGGCCCAAAAACAGACTAATGGTGAAAACTGATCATCACATCATCTCTATCTGATACATTCAGTACAATGTAGTATTTTATTAGGATCCCCAGCGGCTACTCTTCCTGGGGTACAAACAGGAAACACAAAAAATACATCAAATACATCATCATGCACTACATTTACAATTTAGTAACATTGCAGATACTCCCGTCCAGAGAGCTAGTGCATTCATCTTATGATAGCCAGGAGAGACAACCACATATCACAGTGGTATTCCAACCACGTATCACAAGCATAATACAATGCAAAATACAACATAAAATATCTTTCAAAAACTCTGTGTCTCTTCAAAGTCCCTGTTGTGCCATACAGTGTTATTTTAAGTTTTTTTAAATCTGGTTTTATTGCTAGCTTGAGTTACCTGCGTTGGCAGAGAGTTCCATTTAGTAATCTCTCTATTTAATACTGTGCGTTTCTCAGCCACTGTTCTGGACTTGGGGACTGTGAATAAAATTCTGGCTGCATGTCTTGTGTTGTACCGATGAGTGTCCGAACTAGCTCATTCCCACAGAAACCTGCAGAGGGAAGCAGTACCACCCATTAATCTATCAGACCTCACAGAGGGTTTTCAACCATAAGGGCAAATCCAAGATCATCTCACTATCATTACAGTAGAAGCTAACAAAACACACCAAAACTGACAAGGTGCAACATTGATCAGTAAAGTAAAGAGAGGCTAACATTCTATAATGCTTCCTTTCCTCTGCACAGTTCTCTCACAGTGAGAAACAATAGGATTACAATACTGCCCTACCAAGCAAAAGAACAGTAACTGCACATTTGGTCATGTGGAGAAATATCCAGCCTCCATTGTGTTGTTATGGGTTGGGAGGGGTGGGGGGGGGGAGACGTTTGCAGTATCCGCAGAAGTTACATTGGAACCAACGGGAAAACCAGTAACTGCAGAAGTTACATTGAAACCAACGGGAAAACCAGTAACTGCAGAAGTTACATTGAAATCAAGGGGAAAACCAGTAACTGTCATCACTGTCGTCAGTTACAGCCTTTTACCTTGTCTTCACCAAGCTTTGGCCTGCAGTTTCTACGGTTTACCTTAGTATTATTGATTGGATTGTTCTTTACTGATACAAGTATCAAACTATATGAAACTGACAGCCACATACAAATACATATATGAACACAATTTTGTGTTAGGGTCTAGGATCAAAGGCCATGTCAAAGGTAAGGGTCAATATGAATAAAAAATTAAACAGCAGATAACCACATTTCCAGTGATCTGCCTACAATTAATTTGTTACTCAATGAGCAGTTGTTGCTCTTCTAGTTGGTAGTGCAGAATAGTGTTTGTGTAAAATGTCTTCATTTGATCCAATTCACTGTTACCACTTCTTATGAGATGAGAATGATGTGATGGAGTGACTTTCATCTTAGCTGGTCTGAGAGAACTGGTGAGGCTTCTCAACGTTATGTTTACGTTGGTGTGTTTTTAAGGTATCCAATCGGGAGAAACTCGCGCCGCAGTCAGAGCAGCAGTTAGGCTTCTCCTGTGTGTGCTCTTTGATGAACTTTTAGCTCAGTTGATGTTGTGTAGCACTTCCCGCAGTCAGAGCAGGAGTAAGGCTTCTCTCCTTTATGTATACATTGGTGTCTTTTTAAGTGGTTCTGTTGAGAGAAACTCTTCCCACAGTCAGAGCAGGAGTAAGGCTTCTCTCCTGTGTGTATACGTTCATGTGCTTTTAAGGTATCCAATCGAGAGAAACTCTTCCCACAGTCAGAGCAGAAGTAAAGCTTCTCTCGTGTGTGTGTTCTCTGATGAACTTTTAGCTCAGTTGATGTTGTGAAGCACTTCCCACAGTCAGAGCAGGAGTAAGGCTTCTCTCCTGTGTGTATACGTTGGTGTCTTTTTAAGTTGCTCTGTTGAGAGAAACTCTTCCCACAGTCAGAGCAGGAGTAAGGCTTTTCTCCTGTGTGTGATCTTTGATGAACTGTTAGCTCAGCTGATGTTGTGAAGCATGTCCCACAGTCAGAGCAGGAGTAAGGCTTCTCTCCTTTATGTATACGTTGGTGTGATTTTAAATGGCCCAGTTGAGATACACTCTTCCCACAGTCAGAGCAGATGTAAAGCTTCTCTCCTGTGTGTGATCTTTGATGAACTGTTAACTCAGCTGATGTTGTGAAGCATTTCCCACAGTCAGAACAGGAGTAAGGCTTCTCTCCTGTGTGTATACGCTGGTGTCTTTTTAAGTTGCTCTGTTGAGAGAAAGTCTTCCCACAGTCAGAGCAGAAGTAAGGCTTCTCTCCTGTGTGTGATCTTTGATGAACTTTTAGCTCAGTTGATGTTGTGAAGCATGTCCCACAGTCAGAGCAGGAGTAAGGCTTCTCTCCTTTATGTATACGTTGGTGTGTTTTTAACGTTCCCTGTTGAGAGAAACTTGCCCCACAGTCAGAGCAGAAGTAAGGCTTCTCTCCAGTGTGCACTCTGTGATGAACTGTCAGAGCCTGTAATGTTGTGAAACTCTTCCCACAGTCAGTGCATGAATAAAGATTCTCTCCTGTGTGTATTTTTAGGTGTATTTTTAGCTTTGATAGAATTGGGAAAATCTCCTCACAATGTGGGCAGTGGTGAGACCTCTTAGCTCTGTGATCTTCCTGCTGTTGCTCTCTGGATGTAGAGAATGTCTCAACATGGTCTCCTGTGTGAACACCATCAGAAGAACCAGTCAGTTGGTGTGATATACAGTTGGGAAAAAAAGTATTTAGTCAGCCACCAATTGTGCAAGTTCTCCCACTTAAAAAGATGAGAGAGGCCTGTAATTTTCATAATATGTACACGTCAACTATGACAGACAAATTGAGAAAATAAAATCCAGAAAATCACATTGTAGGATTTTTAATGAATTTATTTGCAAATTATGGTGGAAAATAAGTATTTGGTCACCTACAAACAAGCAAGATTTCTGGCGCTCACAGACCTGTAACTTCTTCTTTAAGAGGCTCCTCTGTCCTCCATTCGTTACCTGTATTAATGGCACCTGTTTGAACTTGTTATCAGTATAAAAGACACCTGTCCACAACCTCAAACAGTCACACTCCAAACTCCACTATGGCCAAGACCAAAGAGCTGTCAAAGAACACCAGAAACAAAATTGTAGACCTGCACCAGGCTGGGAAGACTGAATCTGCAATAGGTAAGCAGCTTGGTTTGAAGAAATCAACTGTGGGAGCAATTATTAGGAAATGGAAGACATACAAGACCACTGATAATCTCCCTCGATCTGGGGCTCCACGCAAGATCTCACCCCGTGGGGTCAAAATGATCACAAGAACGGTGAGCAAAAATCCAGAACCACACGGGGGGACCTAGTGAATGACCTGCAGAGAGCTGGGACCAAAGTAACAAAGCCTACCATCAGTAACACACTACGCCGCCAGGGACTCAAATCCTGCAGTGCCAGATGTGTCCCCCTGCTTAAGCCAGTACATGTCCAGGCCCGTCTGAAGTTTGCTAGAGTGCATTTGGATGATCCAGAAGAGGATTGGGAGAATGTCATATGGTCAGATGAAACCAAAATCTAACTTTTTGGTAAAAACTCAACTCGTCGTGTTTGGAGGACAAAGAATGCTGAGTTGCATCCAAAGAACACCATACCTACTGTGAAGCATGGGGGTGGAAACATCATGCTTTGGGGCTGTTTTTCTGCAAAGGGACCAGGACGACTGATCCGTGTAAAGGAAAGAATGAATGGGGCCATGTATCGTGAGATTTTGTAGAAAATCTTTGGAGGGAGTTGAAAGTCCGTGTTGCCCAGCGACAGCCCCAAAACATCACTGCTCTAGAGGAGATCTGCATGGAGGAATGGGCCAAAATACCAGCAACAGTGTGTGAAAACCTTGTGAAGACTTACAGAAAACGTTTGACCTGTGTCATTGCCAACAAAGGGTATATAACAAAGTATTGAGAAACTTTTGTTATTGACCAAATACATATTTTCCACCATAATTTGCAAATAAATTCATTAAAAATCCTACAATGTGATTTTCAGGATTTTTTTTCCTCATTTTGTCTGTCATAGTTGACGTGTACCTATGATGAAAATTACAGGCCTCTCTCATCTTTTTAAGTGGGAGAACTTTTGGTGGCTGACTAAATACTTTTTTCCCCCACTGTACATATGACTTCATATCAGTAGGCTGTTCAATACAAAAAGGGAATAAAACTATTCTAAAAGTGGATAACAGTCGACGGCAAAAAGGAGCAAAGGGAGTGAAAATTCTCCACTCACCATCACTTAGCAACCACCAGGATTCAATTTCAATTAATCCTCCACTCACCATCACTTAGCAACCACCAGGATTCCATTTCAATTAATCCTCCACTCACCATCACTTAGCAACCACCAGGATTCCATTTCAATTAATCCTCCACTCACCATCACTTAGCAACCACCAGGATTCCATTTCAATTAATCCTCCACTCACCATCACTTAGCAACCACCAGGATTCCATTTCAATTCATCCTCCACTCACCATCACTTAGCAACCACCAGGATTCCATTTCAATTCAGAAATTAAACCAAATTCCAATTTTCCTCTTTGAAAATCATTGAAGAGAATTGTAATTTCAGTGGTTTTCCTGAATTAACTGCAATTGAAATGGAATTGAATAAAACAAATGCTGACAATCCTAGTGTCAAACCATGCAAGTCTCAGTACTATGAAATAACATCTACATTCTCTTTTGAAATATTTATAATAAAACTGTTCTATAGCAACTTTTCATGTGCAGTGGGAAGGTTAAACGAACACCACTAACTTTGTTGTGCAGTCAGTCTGGAGTTCTTCAGGGATGTGTGATGTCAGAATTACAGAATTCAACCTAGCAATAGACTGGGTGATAACTTATGGAGGTCTAACTTATGAAGATAACTTATAGTTAGATAGAACCTGCTCTTACCATGAGAAACAGATTTACCAATCTTCTCCTCCTCTTCTTCATCTTTAATGTTAACATTCAGCTCCAGTGTTTGACTGCAGTCTTCCAGCTTCACTGATGCCATCTCTGGATCCTGCAGTGCAAACTGGGCTCCACTGTCACAATCAGGACTCAGTGTGGAAGGAGAGGTTTGTCCAGACTGTTGATGTTACCTGCCTCAGACAATCTGAACAGGCCTGTAGTAATAAAGAAAAACAGACACAAAAGTTATCTTCTTGGCAGTTCTGGCACTTTCTTTATTCTCTAAAAATATATTTATGTTTTATTGTTCAATGATCTGATTTCAATAGATCAGGTAGCTAAGCATTGACATTGTCCTACGGAGGACTCCCACCTGCTGTGTCCCGTAGCATTAGGGAGACTGGGACGACACCGGTAGACATTGTCCTTCGCCTGCCTGTCACTGTTTTCCTGCAGTTCTGATAACGATTGGGGAGGGCAGGTGTTTGGGAGACAGGAGTGAAGGACACTGTGCTAGCTAGCTAGTCCTAGGAGGACATAGCATGCGGGGCAATGTCGCTAACTAGTTAGCTAGCAAACGGTGTCGCCCTAGCCTGCTGTGTACCGCCCCAGCCTGCTGTGTACCGCCCCAGCCTGCTGTGTACCGCCCCAGCCTGATGTGTACCGCCCCAGCCTGCTGTGTACCGCCCCAGCCTGATGTGTACCGCCCCAGCCTGCTGTGTACCGCCCCAGCCTGATGTGTACCGCCCCAGCCTGCTGTGTACCGCCCCAGCCTGATGTGTACCGCCCCAGCCTGATGTGTACCGCCCCAGCCTGCTGTGTACCACTAGTGGGAGGCGGGGGAGACACCGGTTGACAGTGTTCTTATCCCCCGCCTGTCGATTATCCCATAAAATAAATGGTTTAATTGAACTGTTTTTCATTGGGAAGGCAGATAAGGCGTTTTTATCAAAAGCAATCCCTTTTGCATTGGAAAACGCAGAATCCTACTAATTACTGCACATGCTTAATTACGTCACTTTTGTTTTGAGCCGACTTCAACCATGGGCTTTTAACACTCAAACTCGAAAAGCAGTCATTGTGACTGCTCATGAATTTCATTTTTGTATTACTCTGCCATTTTGTAAAGTCGTGCAGCCCTCCGTCCTTAACATGTCTTAAACAAGTCTAAATAGCACCGTCGTTGTTAGAATCTTAATATAAAAAACAGAACTGGAGTTATAACCAGTTATGAGGGCGTGTCATTTTTTTGAATTGCTTTCCTTGTTGCCCCTCCTTCTCCCGACAGTTGAAAGTGCAGTGCACAGCTGATAATTGCCTCGAAACTTAACCTAAATGATACCGAAACTAATTTCACACAACAGATGAAACAAATGAAGTAAAAAGTATGATGGAGAGAAATGGTGAGTTGATGGTGAGATGATGGTGAGTTGATGGTGAGATGATGGTGAGTTGATGGTGAGTTGACTAGCAAGGGGGAGCAAAAGATGCTTAATAATGTAATCACCAATAGTGAAAGCAGAACAGGGAGGGCCATTCTATTGTATTGTTCCATTCTAATTTCAATCTGTAAATGGTATGCACCCTATATCCGCCCACCGAATCAAAGCGGTCTGATCAGTCTACTCTGCCTACTAGGCTACATAGTGAGAGCCTGCGGAATTGTACAATGGTGAACGGCTTTCAATATCTGGGAGAAGAAGTGTGGGAGAATGTGGTGGTGAGGCTCGTGGAACCTTACGTTGGCAAGGAGAGAAATGTCTCCATGGGCAAGTTCTTCACTTCACTGTCATTGGGCGAACAAACCTGGCTGGCACCATTAACAAAGTGAGATCGGAGCGCCCTCCGTTTGCTCAGAATAAGGCACCTGCGCAGCTGTTGTGTACAATGGTGCTGAAGAATGACAAGACAACTGTGGCACAATAATGAGATACATAGGCCACTCACTGGGGAGCCAGGCCCACTCACTGGGGAGCCAGGCCAAGCCACTGGGGAGCCAGGCCAAGCCACTGGGGAGCCAGGCCCACTCACTGGGGAGCCAGGCCCACTCACTGGGGAGCCAGGCCCACTCACTGGGGAGCCAGGCCAGGCCCAGCCACTGGGGAGCCAGGCCCACTCACTGGGGAGCCAGGCCCAGCCAATCAGAATGAGTTTTTCCCCACAAAAGGGCTTTATTACAGACAGAAATACTCCTCAATACATTTGCAAACATTTCTAAAAACCTGTTTTTGCTTTGTCATTATGGGGTATTGTGTGTAGATTCAGTGAAGCATGGCACCACCTATGGTGAAGCATGGCACCACCATGCTTCACCGTAGGGATGGTGCCAGAGTTCCTACAGTGATGCTATTCTCCCGAGTGGCGCAGTGGTCTAAGGCTGTGCCACTAGAGATCCTGGTTCGAATCCAGGCTCTGTCGTAGCCGGCCGCGACCGGGAGACCCATGGGGCGGCGCACAATTTGCCCAGCGTCGTCCAGGGTAGGGGAGGGAATGGCCGGCAGGGATGCAGCTCAGTTGGTAGAGCATGGCGTTTGCAACGCCAGGGTTGTGTGTTCGATTCCCACGGGGGGCCAGCATGAAAAAATATTATAAAAATATATATATATACAGTATATGTATGCACTCACTAACTGTAAGTCACTCTGGATAAGAGCGTCTGCTAAATGATGTAAATGTAATGCCACAGATGTCTACATTTTGAGGGAGCGCGCAATTGGCATGCTGACTGCAGGGATGTCCACCAAGGCTTTTGCCAGAGAATTTAATGTTAATTTCTCTACCATAAACCACCTCAAACATCATTTTAGAGAATTTGGCAGTATGTCCAACCATAAAGCCCTTTTGTGGGGAAAAACTCATTCTGATTGGCTGGGCCTGGCTCCCCAGTGGGTGGGCCTATGCCCTCACAGGCCCACCTGTGGCTGCGCCCTTACCCAGTCATGTGAAATCCATAGATTAGGGCCTAATGAATTTATTTCAATTGACTGATTTCCTTATATGAACTGTAACTCAGTAAAATCTTTGAAATTGTTGCGTTTATAGTTTTGTTCAATATATATCTCACAGGAGGTTGGTGGCACCTTAATTGGGGAGAACGGCTCGTGGTAATGACTGGAGCGGAATCAGTGGAATGATTTCCAGGTGTTTTATGCCAGTTAGAATGACTGGTTAGCTTGAAGGAGGGTCCCTCGAGGCCCAGCGGTTCTACCGTTAACGGGGCACCCGGGAGGCATCCATTTTACCTGAACATAATTTTACACAAAAACAATAACATGTCAAACGAACTCAGAAATATGAAATAAATTGATTCTTTATTAAATTATATTGACGAAATTATGTACATTCACTCAGACAAATCCAAAGTCTCTTGCTATATAAATTGTAATAGATGTTTCACCTTCACTCACTCGGGTTGACACAAAAATAACACATAAAACCTTTATCAAACGTGATAATACCTTAACGGATTTGTTACCTAGCACGTTATGAAATGTTATTTCGATATTAGAAAGTTTAAACGTGCTATTACATACCTGTAGTAAAACATTTGAAACGGACACAAAATTCATCTTCCTGACTGCACAGTTCTGGTGCTTTCTTTATTCTGAATAATGGGGCGCGCCAACCCGGAACTTCCTGTTCCCCCACTACCACAGTGCAACAGCGCCATCTATTGGACTGATGGACTAATACCAAATATTTTTTATAATTAACCTAAGATAGACCAGGGCCTGTCGTTTCCAATGGGGAGAAAACGAATCATAGTGCGCAGAACAGCAAGGTGGGCAGAGCCAAGCACCAGCTAGCGAGATCCTATTGGCGCTTTCTAGCATTTATTTGCATATTTCCATTAGGGAACGCCTACTCTGTGAAGTGCACGTGTGCATTAGCTCAATTCACCCATGCACTCCTTCTAAACAACGTAATTTTTAGAAACTTTGGCAAAGGGTAAAGTATACAAAACGTAGCCCGCTCTGTTTGTTACAGATTCTAGTTTTGGAAACAGGAAACTGTATTGAGATCAAACGTTTAATCGACCAAAATTCCTCTCATCACCATATTTGGTAGTGAGTGGAAACGCCAACTGGATGCTTCACAATTATACATCTGGGGAAATATCTGCCTCATTCTATCTGTGGTTGCACTGTGGTATCAAAGACTGAAAAGTAAAATCTAATCCAATTTTATTGGTCAGTACACATTTTGCAGAAGTTAAGGCAAGTGCAGCGAAATGCTTATGTTTCTAGCTCCAACGGTGCAGTGATACCTAACAACACAAACAAATTAAAAAATGTTAAATAAATGAAGAAGTATCAGAATGAGCAATGTCAGAGTCTGTAATATGAATATATAGGAGGCTGCTGAGGGGAGGACGGCTCATAATAATGGCTAGAACGGCGCGAACGGAATGGCATCAAACACATGGGTTTGATGTATTTGACACCATTCCACTAATTCCACTCCAGCCATTACGACGAGCCCGTCCTCCCCAATTAAGGTGCCACCAACCTCCTATGATATACAGTGTCTTCAGAAAGTATTCACACCCATTTACTTTTTTCACATTTTGTTGTGTTACAAAGTGGGGTTCAAATTGATTTAATGACATTTTTTGGCAACAATCTACACAAAATACTCTAATGTTGGAAAAAAAACGTTTAAGAAATAAAAATAAAAAACGAATGAAAAATAGAACATTAATATACACTGAGTGCACAAAACAACTGCTCTTTCCATGACATAGACTGACCAGGTGAAAGCTATGATTCCTTATTGATGTCACTTGTTAAATCCACTTCAATCAGTGTAGATCAGGGTTCCCCAACTGGCGGCCCGCGGGTGGTTATATTTGGCCTCCCAAGTTTTCTGAACAAAAACATTGTTTGGCCATAAAAGAGTGTAAAAACACCAGGAAATCAGCTCCAAGTGATTTAAATTCAAGAAATCTGTTCCCAAGTTTTCCCCACACATAATAGAGAGACGCGATCGTATATAAATGTAAGCAAGGTTGGAAATGATTATGTTTTAGTCAAACATATCTGTTTGGGCTTCTTGCGGTCCATTTGCAGTCTACAAATTATTTGTAATTATGTTACGGCCTCCCTACCATCCGCTCAAGAAAAAATCGTCCCGCGGCTGAATGGTTGAACGGGGTATGGTAGTATGTGGGTTTTTCATGCTCAACAGTTTCCTGTGTGTATCAAGAATGGTCCACCACCCAAAGGGCCTCCAAACAACTTGACACAACTGTGGGAAGCATTGGAGTCAACATGGGCCAGCATCCCTGTGGAACGCTTTCGAAACCTTGTAATCCATGCCCCGACGAATATTAGGAAGGTGTTCTTAATGTTTTGTACACTCAGTGTATCTTGTTTAGATAAGTATACACCCCCCTCAATCAATACATGCTAGAAACACCTTTGGCAGTGATCACAACTGTGAGTATTTTGGGGGTAAGTCTCTAAGAGCTTTGCACACATGGATTGTGCAATATTTGCCCATTATTCTTTTAAAAATTCTTCAAGCTCTGTCAAGTTGGTTGTTGATCGTCGCTAGACAGCCATTTTCAAGTCATGCCATAGATTTTCAAACAGATTTATGTAAAAACTGTAACCAGGCCACTCAGAAACATTCAATGCCGTCTTGGTAAGCAACTCTAGTGTATATTTGGCCTTGTGTTTTACGGTTATTGTCCTGGTGAAAGGTGAATTCATCTCCCAGTGTTTGTTGGAAAGCAGACTGAACCAGGTTTTCCTCTAGGATTTTGCCTGTGCTAAGATACATTCAGTTTCTTCCTAGTCCTTGCCGAAGACACAAAAAAAACATAACAAGATAGAGCCACCACCATACTTGAAAATATGGACAGTGGTACCTAGTGACGTGTTGCGTTGGATTTTCCCCAAACATAACACTTTTACTAAGGACAGAAAGTTAATTCATTTGCCATATTTTATGCATTCTTGCAAACAGGATGCATTTTCTGGAATATTTTTTCTTCTGTACATGCTTCCTTCTTTTCACTCTGTCGTTTTGGTTAGTATTTTGGAGTAACTACAATGTTGTTGATCCATCCTCAGTTTCTACGATCACAGCCATTAAACTCTGAAAGAGTTTTAAAATCACCATTGGCCTCATGGTGAAATCCCTGAGTGGTTTCCTTTCTCTCTGGCAACTGAGTTAGGAAGGACACCTGTATCTTTGTATTGATACACCGTCCAAAGCCTACTTAATAACTTCACCATACTCAAAAACTGAAATGTAATGTATTTTTATTTGTTTACCAATTTACCAATAGGTGCCCTTCTTTGTGAGGCATTGGAAAACCTCCCTGGTTTTTGTAGTTGAATCTGTGTTTGAAATTCACTGCTCGACTGAGGGACCTTACAGATAATTATATGTGTGGGGTACAGAGATGAGGTAGTCATTCAAAAATCATGTTAAACACTATTATTGCACACAGAGTCCATGTAACTTATTATGTGACTTGTTAAACACATTTTTACTCCTGAACTTATTTAGGCTTTGAGAGGCTAGTTAAGGACCATATCACCTCTACTTTACCTGACACACTAGACCAGGGGTGTCAAACGTACGGCCCGCGGGCCGGATCAGGCCCGCAAACGGGTTTAATCCGGCCCTCGAGATGATTTTGAGAAAAAAAAATGAAAAAAAAAAATATATATATATATATATTATTTTTTTAAAGTATAAAAATGCGCTGCAATTTTTCAATAAAATAAACTGCTGTTCCAATTGCGTCCACTGGATGGCGCAATAGCAATTGTGTTAAGCAAGCAAACTGTTTATACCGGGGCAGAGCAAGTAGGTCAAGCACGTGCAGCCAATGAGCTACTTTGTTTTGCCCGCGATATTTATTACGGCTTCTACTTTTAACATTATGTGCTTTGGCACCCTCATTGCCCCAATATGTCCCTGTCAAAAAAGAGAAGAGTGGACGCAGAGTGCAGAGTGTTCCAAGAAAAATGGTCATCCTATTTAATCACGGAATTGAATGGGAAAGCTGTATGTTTGGTGTGTTCAGAGCATGTTGCAGTGCTGAAAGAATATAACCTTCGTCGCCACTATGTGAGTCTTCATGCCGACAAATATGACAACTTTCAAGGACAGCGGAGATGAGAGAAGGTGAATGAACTGTTGGCGGGTCTGAAGAAACAGCAGTCTGTGTTTACTCACAGCCGAGACATCAGTGACGCTGCAGTGAAAGCTAGCTACCTCATTGCTAATGAAATCGCAGTGGCTTCAAAACCATTTAGTGAGGGTGAATTTGTAAAAACATGCATGATGAAGGCAGCGGAGATTGTGTGCCCTGAAAAGCGGCAGGCTTTTGCAAATATCAGCCTGACAAGAAACACAGTTGCAGACAGGATTTCCGATCTTTCAGTGGATTTGGACAGCCAGTTGAAGCAAAAAGTAAAGTCATTTATTGCGTTTTCGGTTGCAATTGATGAAAGCACGGACATTACAGATGTTGCACAACTGGCCATTTTCATCCGCGGAGTTGATGACACATTGACCGTCACCGAGGAGTTTGTGGAGTTGGTGCCGATGACAGATACAACGACAGCAGCTGATATTTTTACCGCACTCGTCGGGCGCGCTGGACAGGGTCGGAGTGGACTGGTCCCGCGCTGTCAGCCTGGCTACAGATGGTGCGCCCTCAATGATCGGGAAAAAAGCAGGCGTTGTGACAAAGTTCCGAGAGAAAGTGCAATCTGCAAATGGAGGACGTGATTTTTTGACTTTTCTCTGTATTTTGCACCAGGAGGCTTTGTGTTGCAAGTCACTAAAGATGGATAACGTCATGAAGGTGGTCATCCAAACTGTTAATTTCATCCGATCCAGAAGCCTGAATCACCGTCAGTTTGACAGCCTTCTCAGAGAGAAAGCCCACATCTATGGCCTGCCATACCACACTGAGGTAAGATGGTTGAGCCGAGGTGCTGTGCTGAGGCGTTTCTTTGATTTACGAGAAGAAATTGAACAGTTCATGGAAGAAAAGGGCAAACCAGTGTTAGAATTTCATTCCGCAGAATGGATGCCGGACCTTGCATTTATGGTGGATGTTACAGAGCACCTGAATAACTTGAACAAACAGCTGCAAGGGCGCAACAAAGCTGTCACGCAGTATTATGACAGCATACGTTCTTTCAAGTTGAAGCTGTCATTGTGGGAGACGCAACTTGCCGGTGGTGATGCAGCTCACTTCCCCTGTCTGAAAAATGTGTGCGCGACCCAACATGTGGCAGACATGAAGCGGTTCAAAGATAAAATAACTGGACTGTTACGGGAGTTTGAGCAACGCTTTCAGATTTATGTTTATATGTTTTTATGTTGATGTGCTATTGTTTTTAATTTATTTTATTTTATTTGTATATTTAACCTATTCTTGACTCTGTGGTTCTTGCACTTGTTTGGGGAACAGGATTTCATTATTTTTATCTACATTTCTGCCTGAGAAATGACACCCTGATATAGTTCTGTGATCTGTGAAACAGTTCTGTTAATCACTGAGGCATTGTGTGTTTGTGTGTTCTTTTTCTTTAGAATTTTCAAATAAACTTGACGTGTTTTATGATTAATAGTGATGTTGTGCTTGTACTATTTTGGACACACTGTCCTCAGGCTCCAGCTTTATGTTGTATGTTGATCGTATTAAAACAAAGAAAACAATCTGAAGTTGTTGTTTTTAAGTTATATATACCATGATTTTTCCTGTCCGGCCCACTTGGGAATAGATTTTCCTCCATGTGGCCCCTGAGCTAAAATGAGTTTGACACCCCTGCACTAGACCCACTTCAATTTGCTTACCGCTCCAATAGATCCACAGACAATGCAATCGTCATCACACTGCACACTGCCCTATCCCATCTGGACAAGGGGAATACCTATGTAAGAATGCTGTTCATTGACTATAGCTCAGCATTCAACACTATAGTACCCTCCAAGCTCATCGTTAAGCTCAAGGCCCTGCGTCTGAACCCCGCCCTGTGCAACTGGGTCCTGGACTCCCTGACGTGCCGCCCCCAGGTGGTGAAGGTAGGAAACAACATCTCCACTTCGCTGATCCTCAACACTGGGGCCCCACAAGGGTGCGTGCTCAGCCCCCTCCTGTACTCCCTGTTCACCCATGACTGCGTGGCCAAGCACGCCTCCGACTCAATCATCAAGTTTGCAGACAATACAACAGTAGTAGGCCTGATTACCAACAATGACAAGACCACCTACAGGGAGGAGGTGAGGGCCCTGGGAGTGTGGGGCCAAGAAAATTACCTCTCACTCAACGTCAACCAAACAAAGGAGCTGATAGTGGACTTCAGGAAACAGCAGAGGGAACACCCCCCTATCCACATCGACAGGACCGCAGTGGAGAAGGTGAAAAGCTTAAAGTTCCTCTGCATACACATCACTGACAAACTGGAATAGTCCACCCACACAGACAGTGTGGTGAAGAAGGCACAACAGAGCCTCTTCAACCTCAGGAGGCTGAAAAAATTTGGCTTAGCACCTAAAACCCTCACAAACTTTTACAGATGCACAATTGAGAGCATCCTGTCGGGTTGTATCACCGCCTGGTACAGCAACTGCACCGCACGCAACCGCAGGGCTCTCCAGAGGGTGGTGTGGTCTGCCGAACACATTACCGGGGGCAAACTACCTGCACTCCAGGACACCTACAGCACCCGATGTCACAGGAAGGCCAAAAAGATCATCAAGGACATCAACCACCCGAGCCACTGCCTGTTCACCCCGCTATCATCCAGAAGGCGAGGTCAGTACAGGTGCATCAAAGCTGGGACCGAGAGAATGAAAAACAGCTTCTATCTCAAGGCCATCAGACTGTTAAGTAGCCATCACTAGCACACTAGAGGCTGCTGCTGCCTATTGAAATCATTGGCCACTTTAAGAAATGGAACACTAGTCACTTTAATAATGTTTACATATCTGCATTACTCATCTCATATATATATATATACTGTATTCTATAACATTCTACTGTATCTTAGTCCATGCCGCTCTGTCATTGCTTGTCAATGTATATATTCTGAAATTCCATTCCTTACTTAGATTTGTGTGTATTGGGTATATGTTGTGAAATTGGTAGATATTACTTGTTAGAAATTACTGCACTGTCGGAGCTAGAAACACAAGCATTTCGCTACACCCGCAATAACATCTGCTAAACACATAAACCAAACACTGCAGTCCATAGTAAGAACAACATACCAAAGGTCAAGCATGGTGGTGGTGATGTGATGGTTTGGGGATGCTTTGCTGCCTCAGGACCTGGACGACTTGCCTTAATAGAAGGAACCATGAATTCTGCTCTGTATCAGAGAATTCTACAGGAGAATGTCAGACCATCCGTCTGTGAGCTGAAGCTGAAGCGCAGCTGGGTCATGCAGCAAGACAATGATCCACAATACACAATCAAGTCTACATGAAAATAGCTAAAAAGCAACAAATTGGAAGTTTTGGAAAGGCCTAGTCAAAGTCCAGACCTAATCCCAATTGAGATGTTGTGGCAGGACATGAAACGAGCAGTTCATGCTTGAAAACCCACACGTCACTGAGTTAAAGCAGTTCTGCATTGAAGAGTGGGCCAAAATTCCTCCACAGCGACGTGAGAGACTGATCAACAACTACAGGAAGCATTTGGTTGGAGTCATTGCAGCTAAAGGTGGCACAACCAGTTATTGAGTGTAAGGGGGCAATTACTTTTTCGCACAGGGGAATTGGATGTTGCATAACTTTGTTTATGAAATAAATGAAATAAATACAGTGGGGGAAGAAAGTATTTAGTCAGCCACCAATTGTGTAAGTTCTCCCACTTAAAAAGATGAGAGAGGCCTGTAATTTTCATCATAGGTACACGTCAACTATGACAGACAAATTGAGGAAAAAAAATCTAGAAAATCACATTGTAGGAATTTTAATGAATTTATTTGCAAATTATGGTGGAAAATAAGTATTTGGTCACCTAAAAACAAGCAAGATTTCTGGCTCTCACAGACCTGTAACTTCTTCTTTAAGAGGCTCCTCTGTCCTCCACTCGTTACCTGTATTAATGGCACCTGTTTGAACTTGTTATCAGTATAAAAGACACCTGTCCACAACCTCAAACAGTCACACTCCAAACTCCACTATGGCCAAGACCAAAGAGCTGTCAAAGGACACCAGAAACAAAATTGTAGACCTGCACCAGGCTGGGAAGACTGAATCTGCAATAGGTAAGCAGCTTGGTTTGAAGAAATCAACTGTGGGAGCAATTATTAGGAAATGGAAGACATACAAGACAATTGATAATCTCCCTCGATCTGGGGCTCTCCATGCAAGATCTCACCCCGTGGGGTCAAAATGATCACAAGAACGGTGAGCAAAAATCCCAGAACCACACGGGGGGACCTAGTGAATGACCTGCAGAGAGCTGGGACCAAAGTAACAAAGCCTACCATCAGTAACACACTACGCCGCCAGGGACTCAAATCCTGCAGTGCCAGATGTGTCCCCCTGCTTAAGCCAGTACATGTCCAGGCCCGTCTGAAGTTTGCTAGAGTGCATTTGGATGATCCAGAAGAGGATTGGGAGAATGTCATATGGTCAGATGAAACCAAAATATAACTTTTTGGTAAAAACTCAACTCGTCATGTTTGGAGGACAAAGAATGCTGAGTTGCATCCAAAGAACACCATACCTACTGTGAAGCATGGGGGTGGAAACATCATGCTTTGGGGCTGTTTTTCTGCAAAGGGACCAGGACGACTGATCCGTGTAAAGGAAAGAATTAATGGGGCCATGTATCGTGAGATTTTGAGTGAAAACCTTCTTCCATCAGCAAGGGCATTGAATATGAAACGTGGCTGGGTCTTTCAGCATGACAATGATCCCAAACACACCGCCCGGGCAACGAAGGAGTGGCTTCGTAAGAAGCATTTCAAGGTCCTGGAGTGGCCTAGCCAGGCTCCAGATCTCAACCCCATAGAAAATCTTTGGAGGGAGTTGAAAGTCTGTGTTGCCCAGCGACATCCCCAAAACATCACTGCTCTAGAGGATATCTGCATGGAGGAATGGGCCAAAATACCAGCAACAGTGTGTGAAAACCTTGTGAAGACTTACAGAAAACGTTTGACCTGTGTCATTGCCAACAAAGGGTATATAACAAAGTATTGAGAAACTTTTGTTATTGACCAAATACTTATTTTCCACCATAATTTGCAAATAAATTCATTAAAAATCCTACAATGTGATTTTCTGGGGAAAAAAATCTCATTTTGTCTGTCATAGTTGACGTGTACCTATGAAAAGTACAGGCCTCTCTCATCTTTTTAAGTGGGAGAACTTGCACAATTGGTGGCTGACTAAATACTTTTTTTCCCCACTGTATGTAATTGTTGTGTTATTTGTTCACTTATGTTCCCTTTATCTAATATTAGGTTTTGGTTGAAGATCTGATAACATTCAGTATCACAAATATGCAAAAGTAGAGAAAATGAGAAAGGGGGCAAATACTTTTTCATAGCACTGTTTGTACAACATGTATCTCCTCCTACAATCACACACACTCCCCCTTCAGCTGCTGTTATAGCATCCAATGCTATGCGATTATCAATACAGTGCCATTTCAGACCCAATTGCTTGAAAACCCATTACAGTTGCATTAGCCACTCTCGCAACGTCAATGCTATGAGATAATGATTGGAATATTGTTATTCCGTATTCCCAAAAATAGTCTTAAAAACTAACTGAATACATGTAAATATTCTAAAATCTTGAGTTGTTGTGTTGTATCTAGTAGCCAAATCAATCGGATCCGAATTCCTTAAATGTACATAACCCATACGTTCTGAAGTCTCTCTTGTAGATCGACGCCCCGTAATGTTTTTATGGACAAATTCAACAGGCTGAACCACGTGAAGAAGATCGTTTAAAGTACGCACTCCACAGATTCCCCTGAATAGTGGAGGGAGATTAGTCCATATATTATTTTCACAACACCAAAAGAACCCTGGAATCTGTAGGATTCCCAGTTTCGAAATGCAAATCGTTTTCTCCCATATCCTCGAACATCATGAGACATTGAGAAGCTCTCAAAAACCCCAATATCTATTGGTGAAAACTCGTCCCCCTTTACGCACACATCAAATACCGAAGATGCATTTACAATAGCTGACACTTTAGTGGGTGCAATTGATAAATCACTAGGTGCTTGAATTACATGTCTCTTATAGAAAATGGAACATTCAGTGACAGATGGAAAATGTTCCGGTATCGCGAATATGGTTGAATGAACCTTGTACAAATCTATCCCATTCTCCTATCAAACAGAGATGTTAGAATAAATAACATATTGAGACATCTTATGCAGAATCCCATCATTCTTGATTATCATGTTAATGGTTTTGCCTATGTAAATGTTATTTGGCAAAATTATCGGTCTGACTGCCTTGAATCCCATCAACGGATGAGTGTTCAATACATACTGGTAAGCAAGAATACACAGAGTTGGCAATCCTTCTGACCCCTGAAGTGGTACCGCCCAATAAGGAAATCAATCCTCAGTTGATTTAGGAATTAGTGAACAAACATAACAGGAATTCTGAGTCAATTTTCAAACTTTCTGCTTGAGTGTTTTGTACCACAAATTAGACGCAATGGGGTGAATAGAATTTACTTGCGAATCAATATCATCATAGATAAGAGCTTCCTCCTTCTCTACGAACTCAGCATTATTATCCTCCGGTAAAGTCGTTGGCCATGTAATTGGAGCATCTATTCCCCCAAATACCACTTTCCTTGATATCCAGTAAGGGGCGCAAACACCTTGCCAATATTGTGGCAGGTAAGTATATAAGTGATCTCCACAATACCATACCATGCAATCAGTTGCCGGCCATGGTAGATTTTTATCTACAAAAATCATTTCATTTGGACAACCCTGTGTGATCCCCATTTTGTGTAGAATTGTATGACTAGCTATCGAAGTTACACAGGTTAGAGGTACTGCTTTCTGTTTAGTCCTAATTGCTACTTGTTGCATACTTGCATAAACCTGCAAATCTCTTTTAACCAAACATTTTGGTATCAACCCTTTCCATAATGCGTTACAGTATTCTATGGTGGGTGTGTTAGCACCTGTTGCCGCTAATGACCGTGTAAGTATTAATACTTCCTCTCCCTCAACAGATTCATATTCAACCTTGACCCCTGTTAATTCCTCACTTAGAACTCCAAAAGTAACATGATTAACATAAAAAAGGCTTACTCCCTGTAGCTCTGAGTGGATAATATAGACGATGCATATCATCCTCAGACACAGGAACGTGTTCCATTACCTCCATTGCTATGTACGCCTCAGGCTTTCTAACCTGTCTATGTGTACGCTCATGGTGTTGGTCACTGTCTCTAATACTCATGGTGTTGGTCACTGTCTCTAATACTCATGGTGTTGGTCACTGTCTCTAATACTCATGGTGTTGGTCACTGTCTCTAATACTCATGGTGTTGGTCACTGTCTCTAATACTCATGGTGTTGGTCACTGTCTCTAATACTCATGGTGTTGGTCACTGTCTCTAATACTCATGGTGTTGGTCACTGTCTCTAATACTCATGGTGTTGGTCACTGTCTCTAATACTCAGGTCACTGTCTCTAATACTCATGGTGTTGGTCACTGTCTCTAATACTCATGGTGTTGGTCACTGTCTCTAATACTCATGGTGTTGGTCACTGTCTCTAATACTCATGGTGTTGGTCACTGTCTCTAATACTCATGGTGTTGGTCACTGTCTCTAATACTCATGGTGTTGGTCACTGTCTCTAATACTCATGGTGTTGGTCACTGTCTCTAATACTCATGGTGTTGGTCACTGTCTCTAATACTCATGGTGTTGGTCACTGTCTCTAATACTCATGGTGTTGGTCACTGTCTCTAATACTCATGGTGTTGGTCACTGTCTCTAATACTCATGGTGTTGGTCACTGTCTCTAATACTCATGACTATATCTGTTATCCTATATTCATGCTTCAAACCTCCATTCTCATTGTCAGATTCACTGGAATCGGTATTGCTAACAACCATCTTCTCCCTCAGGTTAGAATTATCAATCAATAACCCCCCAGAGATAACATTTGTTAGTGTTATCAGGCCTATGATAAATGTTACTGATCCCACATCTCCACTCATCCTTCCCAGGAGTTTGCATCTCGTCCTGGTTCTCTCCATGACTCCTCCAGAAAGTCCCTCCATTCACACCTCCAACACCTTCATATAATAAAAGAAAATGAATACAAAAAACAAACAAAGAAATGAAATGAATACAACAATATAATGAACATCGAATCCTACATGTATGTCCTCTCAATCTCATTCCTTCCCAACTACTCCGATGTTGGTGTTTGCCTCATAGGTGCAACTTTAAGCCTGGATGCATGTATCCACTGTGGTTGACCTCTGACCTTAACCGCTGTATGTGTTACCAGAATAACCTGCGTTGGGCATCCATAATGTGGCTCTCCTTGAATAACTACAGGTTTTAAACTTCGTACCAGAACGTCATCGCCTGGCTGAAAATTGTGTATCGGTTTCTCCCCTAGTGAGGGAAGGGAATTAATTACCTGTTGAGAATATTTGTAAACAAAAGAAAACAGATGTTGAACATCATTTTGTTGCAATTCCTGTAGCTGTGTTATATCCTCCACTGGATTCTCCTTCATCAACGCACCTAGAGGAAAAGGTCTAGCCATCAAGACTTCATGAGGAGACAATCCAGTACAAGCATTAGGCATTGATCTGATTGATAAGAGCACTAAATGTAATGCTTCCAGCCAATTCATCCCTCTCGATACATGTACTTTAATCAGCTTATCTTTTATAGTCCTATTTGTTCTATCCACTTGAGCTGAACTCTGCGGATTATAAGGAATGTGAAATGTCCAATTAATCCCTAACTCTGCCGATAATTGTCTCGTTATTGTAGACGTAAAAGGTGTGCCATTATCAGAATCAATACCAATAGGAATTCTGAACCTAGGAATAACATGTTCCATTAAAAACTTCACTACCGTTTGAGCGTTTTCTTTAATGGTCGCAAAAGCTTCTGTCCATTTTGAAAATCTATCCACAATTACCAGAAGATATGAATACCCCCTACATTTCGGCATATGTGTAAAATAATAATAATAATATGCCATTTAGCAGACGCTTTTATCCAAAGCGACTTCCAGTCATGCGTGCATACATTTTTTTTTTGTGTATGGGTGGTCCCGGGGATCGAACCCACTACCTTGGCATAACAAGCGCCGTGCTCTACCAGCTGAGCTACAGAGGACCACAATCAAAATCAATTTATAATTGCTGAAATGAACCTTCCGGTTTAGGTAAGTGTTCCCGTTTAGGTGGATTGAGGCATGGATTACATCGAGCAAAAATTACATCTTTGGATAAAATGTCTAACTTGTTTTTCCAAACCTATCGTAAAAAACACTTTCGTAATATATAAGCTGTCACGCCCTTGTACCCTACATGTGTTACTCCATGAACATAGGATATAACAGAATCATAAGCCAACGTTGGTAGCGCAATTCTATCATCAGTAAATTTCCACAAACCTTCGTCATCCTTCTTACAACCCTTAATTTCCCATAATCTTACTTCATATCCTGCCGCTTGGTTCTGAAAAGACCGTAAATTCTCACAAGTGAACGGAGGATCCGCTTGACTAGTTAGTTGTATGGCTACCATTTCCTTTTCCATCCATGGTGGAAAAGATCCATTCAAAGTTGCATCCTGAGCATATTTATCAGCTAAATTATTCCCTTTTGCTATTTCCGAATCTTCCCTAGAATGAACTTTACATTTTACAATAGCAATGTTAGCTGGTAATATCATCACTTCAAGTAAACCTTTAACTAAAGGAGCATGCTGAATATGTTTCCCTGCTGTCGTCACAAAACCTCTATTTTCCCAGATTTTACTAAAATCATGTGCCAAAAGCGTATTTTGAATCAGTGTATATGGTGATTGTTTTATTCGCAGCATAAATGCATGCTCTGGTTAATGCCACTAATTCCGCAGCCTGAGCTGATGAAACTGGTATTTTATATGCTTCAATACACTGTCCTTCATTATCCACAACAGAAAATCCTGATAATACCGTTTTATCATCTGGTCTCATTGCTGAACCATCACAATACAAAACCATATCATTATTTGCTAATGCCGTCTGTTGTAAATCAGCCCTCATGCTAGATGTGGAATCAAGGACTTCCATACAATCATGTATGTTATCTCCACTATCTAGGTCACGTTCAACCCCATGTAATAATGCTTTTAGATTTAAAGCCGGGTTCGTATGTATTGCAGTAGAAATAGTCCAATTTTGAGTCCCTGTCAAAATATGTTCGTAATTGCTACGCCTCTGGCTCGTCATGTGTTGTGTGGTTATGTTTAGCAAACTGATATTCACTGTGTGTGATGTGTGTAATATCATCGGATGCGCTGACACAATAGTTTGGGATTTCTCTACCATTAACGCAGCAGCCACCGCCCTCAAACATGACGCCATACCTTTAACAATCAGTGGTAACATCTTACTATAATAAGCAACCGGTCGCTTGCCCTCCCCGTGCATTTTAGCCGAAACAGCCGAAGCGACACATCCATCGTCTGTCACATAGAGATGGTATGTTAGATTTGAATCCTGTAAACCCGGTGCTGGAGAATTGCATAGAAGATACTTGATGTGACGAAAAGAGTGTTTCATTTCATCAGTCCACAGAATATCATCAGGAGCATCCTTGATCGTTGCACTGCACAGTATCGCATCATACGCTACGTATTCAGCCAACCAATTTCTGCAATAATTCACAAGTCCCAAAAAATATAACATTTCAATCTTATTTCTTGGCCTTTCATTGTCTCTGATCGCTTTCACCCTGTCCGGTGACAAAAATCGACAGCCATTCCGTAGTATGTACCCCAGATAATTAACAGCCTCCTGACAAACTGTAGCTTGGCGAGAGACGCTCTGTGACCCCCATTAGCCAGATGCGTAAGCAGTGCTATTGAATCCTGCACATACTCGTCCTCGCTTGTCGAAACAATCAGTATGTCATCAACGTACTGTAAAAGCGTTGAATTGCATGGGAGAGACAATTGAGCCAAGTGCCTATTCACAGCTGAACGATTGACTGCTGCTGAATCAATAAATCCCATTGGTAGACGACGCCAAATGTATTGTTCCCTACGAAATGTAAAAGCAAACAAAGGCTGTGTGTTTTCGTGTACAGGGATGGAGAAATATGCCGAGCATAAATCAACAACACTATACCATTTAGAATTAGTAGGCAATGTCGTTAATATCGTATTAACATCTGGAACAATCGGTGATAACGGTATTATGACCTCATTAATTTTCCTGAAATCCTATGTCAATCGATATTTCTTACTGCCTGGTTTTAAAATGGGGTTAATATGGGTATTATTCAGCGACATGCCTTTGTAAACCACTTCCTTGTCGTAGTAGACTTTCAATAATTAGACTAATGCCTTCTTATTTTTTCCTTTGATAAAGGATATTGTTTAATAAAGACTGGATCCTTATTTGGATTAATCTTTGCCTCATAAGGTGGAACGTCAAGTAATCCCACATGATTCGCATGTAAGGCCCATAATGATGACGCTACTCCACTTAGCACACATGGAGGACATACAATTATTTCAGATTCCTTATCCATACAAATCAATGGTTTAATGTTAGTCTGTAAATCCTGTACAAAAAAATGCTTTGGCTCCGAACCATAAGACCAGATAATACAACCCTTGTTTCGCTCTTCCTCAGTCGGTGGTAACGTTATATATCGATTAAAAAAATCAATCAAAGCATCAATATCAGTAAAATCATTCCTCACTGCACATACAAAAGTCTCAATGTTATCATAAGTATCCTTCCATAATAATACAAGTCCGTGTGGTGATATGAAAATATTTTGTGGAATTTCCTGCATTTTGTCTACATCAATTACTTTATCCGAAAAATGAATATTTACAGTTTTCATGTTTATTATCCTTGCTGCAGCTGCTGTATGGCAAGACGCTAATCTTTTTATATTTTTATTCCTTCCATAGTAAATACTTTTGTCACTAACTTTAACAATGTAGTTTTCGCACTATAAGTAGGTTGATTGTTATTAGAAAACAATTGATATGCACTATTCGGCGGAATGTGTACCTCGATGCCATCTGGTGAACAAAAAATGGTCGCATTAAGTTTACTTAAAAGGTCTCTTCCCATCAACGCCATAGGAGTTGTAGCGCTTACTATAAATTAATTTTGAAATTTAATATAGTCTAAATCCATTTGTAATGGGAGAGATATAGAATCAATTTGCGGTGTTCCACTAATTCCGATAGACTGAACCTTTTGATTACTTAAAGGACACCTTAAATCTTGTTGCCTTAAACATGACAGAGTTGCCCCTGTATCTATTAGAAATTGAATTATTTTACCAGATACACATAAACTTAACTGTGGTATTTCTGATGGGTTATCAAAAATATGCAATTGTGGGGCATTGATTATGCATTTAATATTCTCCCTGCCTATCAGTGTTGTATGTCATTGTCTCCATAATAGATTACCCGTAGTCTCTTCTCTAGGGTTTTGCTGGGGACTAGGGTGCGGTTGTGCAGGATGCCAATTGCCCCTCTTTCTATTTCCATTTTGCCATCTCTCCTCATCCCGTAATCGAACAGTACAATCTCGAACCCAATGTCCCCCCCCTTTCTTTTTTAAACAATAATTACAAATATCCATGTCTCTGTCAAACATCCTCCTTCCTCCTCTGGAATTACCATTGGACCTGCCTCTCCCTTGATTATGATTATAAGGTTTAAATTGGTCGTTTCTAGGTTGCTGAGATGGTACTATTTTATCCTGCTGTCTGTACTGGGGAAATTGTAGTGCCTGAATTGTAGGTTTCTGTTCATTGAATAATCCTACTGCCTCTAATTCCCTAATCTTCTTCAACGATCTGGTGTGGACAATTTCATGATAGCTGTAGATGGTGAGTTATTGTTTTATATTAGTAGTCACTTATTAAGCATCCTAAGTGTTTGATATGTGTTGTGGTCCACTTAAAGGACTGCTGTAGATGGGGAGTTATTGTTTTTATTTTTTCCTATAACCATTATTTCTTTGTCTTCCATGTTAATTTGATATCCTGAGATTTTAAGAGTATTCTGAAAATATTTTTAGCATGGAGGGCATTGAGTTTTCAAAATTGGTAATCAGGTAAATCAGGAGATCATTTGTGAATAAGTTTAGTTTATATTCATGTTTACCAATACTGATACCTGTTACGTTTGGGTCCTGTCTAATTCTTTCTACAAACGGTTCAATTACCAGTGCAAACAGGAGGAGGGAGAGGGGACATCCCTGTCTTGTTCCCCTTTCTAAAGCCATTTCATCAGATGATGGGGCGGCAGGTAGCTTAGTGGTTAAGAGCGTTGTACCAGTAACCGAAAGGTCGCTGGTTCTAATCCCCGAGCCGACTAGGTGAAAAATCTGTCGATGTGCCCTTGAGCAAGGCACTTAACCCTAATTGCTCCTGTAAGTCGCTCTGGATAAGAGCGTCTGCTAAATGACCAATTTATTTATTTATTATTTGTGTATATCTTTACTTTAGGACGTGTACATAATATTTTTATTCCATTTATTATCTCAGCTGGAAAGTTGAAAGCTTCCAAAACTTTGAATAGAAATGGCTATTGAAGACTGTCGGAAGCCTTTTCGACATCATCAACAGCCATTATTAATAAATCAATATCTTGTTTTTGTATTTGTTTGTATGGGTCTATTTTTTTTATAAACCCTTTTTCGATTGATATGTATCAATTCTGGAAAGACTTTTGCCATTCTATTGCTTATGAGCTTTGTTATTATGTTATTATCACAATTCTTTTAAATGTATGAGTCTGTAATCAGCAGGGGACTTTTAATCAAACTGAAATAACTGTTTGATAGATGGAACTAGGAAGCACTGAATTAAGTGACATATCTGTTGTCATGTGTAAATAGGGGTGCTACTTAGTCCCAAAATGCTAAATAGCATTCTAAGATTTCAAATTCCCCAATAGTAAGTGGGTTATTTTTGAATTGTTGTGGTAATGCTGTCCCCAGACTGTGGCACCTTATAAAACAATTTATAATGAAAAAAATACATTCTTATTTTATTTAAATAAGAAAACATATGTAAGTCATCTATTTGTATTGTAGAAAATACTGGTGCCTAACTAATGGGCTTGTCCCCATGGTGATGTGTAGAGGTGTAGTGACATGTTTTGAGTAGATAAATATAAATATATTTGGAATGCTATGAATTAAACAAAAACATTGTATTTTCTGTATAGATTTACCAGCACAAATTCAGGGTGAACATTTATTTTTCATTAGTATATCATTTAAGTTCATTGCAGTTATCCAAATACATTAATCATCAATGGCTGAAATAGTGAATCTAGATGTAAAAGACAATTTAATAAACACATGTAGTCGTTTTATAGCCTGTGTATCATTAAACAAAAGCCATTTAGTAGCAAACAATTATCCACCCAAACTAATGGTGAAAACTGATCATCACAACATCTCTATCTGATACATGTTGTGTCTACGAACTCATTCACACAGAAAACTGCAGAGGGAAGCAAAACAACCCAGTCAACCATCAGACTCCATTGATTCAACGTGAGACGATATTCAACCCTAAGGGCAAATCCATGGTAATCTCAATATGTTTACAGCAGAAGCTAACAAAACACACCAAAACTGACTAGGTGCAAACTGATCAGTAAAGTAAAGAGAGGCTAACATTCTATAACGTTCCCTTTCCTCTGCACAGTTCTCTCACAGTGAGAAACAATAGGATTACAAAAGAGTGTTACTCTTTCTTAATGTTATCAAATTCACTGTTCCCACTTCCTTTATGAGATGAGAATGAAGTGATGGAGTGACTTTAATCTTAACTGGTCTGAGACAACTGATGAGGCTTCTCTCCTTTATGTATACGTTGGTGTGTTTTTAAGTTGCTCTGTTGAGAGAAACGCTTCCCACAGTCAGAACAGCAGTAAGGCTTCTCTCCTGTGTGTGTTCTCTGATGAACTTTAAGCTCAGATGATGTTGTGAAGCACTTTGCACAGTCAGAGCAGTAGTAAGGCTTCTCTCCTGTATGTATAAGTTGGTGTGTTTTTAAGTTGCTCTGTTGAGAGAAACTCTTCCCACAGTCAGAGCAGCAGTAAGGCTTCTCTCCTGTGTGTGTTCTCTGATGAACTTTTAGCTCAGCTGAAGTTATGAAGTACTTCCCACAGTCAGTGCAGGAGTAAGGCTTCTCTCCTTTATGTATATGTTGGTGTGATTTTAAGCTGCTCTGATGAGAGAAACTTTTCCCACAGTCAGAGCAGCAGTAAGGCTTCTCTCCTGTGTGTATACGTTGGTGTGACTTTAAGCTGCTCTGTTGAGAGAAACTCATCCCACAGTCAGAGCAGTAGTAAGGCTTCTCTCCTGTGTGTGTTCTCTGATGAACTTTTAGCTCAAATGATGCTGTGAAGCATTTTCCACAGTCAGAGCAGGAGTAAGGCTTCTGTCCGGTGTGTATATGTTGGTGTGATTTTAAGCTGCTCTGTTGAGAGAAACTCTTCCCACAGTCAGAGCAGGAGTAAGGCTTCTCTCCTGTGTGTATACGTTGGTGTCTTTTTAAGTGGCCCAATCCTGAGAAACTCTTCCCACAGTCAGAGCAGGAGTAAGGCTTCTCTCCAGTGTGCACTCTATGATGAACTGTCAGAGCCCTTGATGTTGTGAAGCTCGTCCCACAGTCAATGCAGGAATACTGATTCTCTCCTGTGTGTATTCTTAGGTGTATTTTTAGCATAGATAGAGTTGGGAAAATTTCCTCACAATGTGGGCAGTGGTGAGACCTCTTAGCTCTGTGATCTTCCTGCTGTTGCTCTCTGGATGTAGAGAATGTCTCAATACGGTCTCCTGTGTGAACAACATCAGAAGAACCAGTCAGTTGGTGTGATATACAAATGACTTCATATCAGTAGGCTGTTCAATACAACAGGGAATAAAACTATTCTAAAAGTGGATAACAGTCAAAGGCAAAAAGGAGCGGGAGTGAAAATTATGAGCCATATCATCCTCCACTCACTATCACAAGTTAGCAACTACCAGGGTGGGTCAATTCCATTTCAATTCCAGTCAATTCGAATAATCCAAATTGCAATTTCAAATGTTCTTCTTTGAAAAGCATTGAAGAGAATTGTAATTTCAGTGATCTTCCTGAAATAACTGGAATTGAATAAAACCAATTCTGACAATACTGGTGTCAAACTATGCAAGTCTCAGTAGAATGAATTAACATCTACCTTCTCACTGAAACAGTTCATCATGAAACAGTTCTACTGCAACTTTTCATGCACAGTGGGAAGTTGGAACGAACAACACAAGCAAAAGAATGTCAGGGATGTGGGAGTCAGAATTACAGAATTCCACCTAGCAATAGACTGGGTCATAACTAGTGGAGATTTCTGTGAAGATATTATGAAGATAACTTATTGATAAATACAACCTGCTCTTACCATGAGAAACAGATTTCCCAATCTTCTCCTCCTCTTCTTCATCTTTAATGTTGACATTCAGCTCCAGTGTTTTCAGCTCCAGTGTTTGACTGCAGTCTTCCAGCTTCACTGACGCCATCTCTGGATCCTGAAATGCACACTGGGCTCCACTGTCACAATCAGGACCCAGTGACTGTAGGTTTGGACTCAGTGTGGAAGGAGAGAGGCAGGCTGGGTTTGTCCTCACTGTTGATGTTACCAGCCTCAGACTTAATCTGAGTCAGCCTGTAGTAATAAAGAGAAACGGACACAAAAGTTATTGTCTTGACAGTTCTGGCACTTTATTTTCTAAAAATATATAATATTTTCTTATTGTTCAACTATCTCATTTCAACAGATCAGGTAGCAAAGCATTGACAACAAAACATGAATTCATTCACATTAGACACAAAGTACACGCTTTAAATTACACCAATACTAATAACCTATAGTAGATTTCCTACATTCAAATAATGCATAAATGACTCACAGACCATTTAGTACAAGGTTGCAGTTTGTTTTAGGCAGCACTATGTACTATTTTCCTGAATAACCTTGTCTTCACTGTATTATTTCACTGAAAAACCGTTGGTCAGTGGTGGAAAAAGTACAAAATTGTCATACTTGAGTAAAAGTAAAAAGTAAAAGCTATACATCAAATTCCTTATATTAGCAAACCATTTTATTGTATTTTTTAACGGATGGCCAGGGGCACACTCCAACACTCAGACATAATTTACAAACGCAGTATTTGTGTTTAATGAGTCCGCCAGATCAGAGGCAGTAGGGATGACAGATCGTGATATTGATAGGTGCAATTGGGCCATATTGCTGTCCTGCCTGAGCATTCTAAATGTAACGAGTACTTTTGGGTGTCAGGGAAAATGTATGGGAGTAAAAAGTACATATTTTCTTTAGGAATGTAGTGGAGTAAAAGTTGTCAGAAATATAAATAGTAAAGTACAGAAAACCCCAAAAACGACTTGTTTATGGTAGATAGACGGAAGACATAGACCGCCTGTGCTAATTAGCTATCTAATCTAGCGTGCTCCCAACACCTGTGTGTAAGCTAACAGGGGAGGAAGTGTAGTTTGTCAACTGGAGGCACACACAGTGTATGGATCTGTGTAAAACTGCTACAGTAAGTGTATCTTTATTTGAAAGATTCGATCTCACTGACATGAAAGATAAGGGGCATATCAGAAGGTTTTATTACCCTGAGAATGGCTCACCCCTCACAGTTCTGGGTGACTTTAACCTCCCTACGTCTACCTTTGACTCATTTCTCTCTGCCTCCTTCTTTCCACTCGTCTCCTCTTTTGACCTCACCCTCTCACCGTCCCCCCCCCTTCTCACAAGGCAGGCAATACGCTTGACCTCATCTTTACTAGTTGCTGTTCTTCTACTAATCTCACTGCAACTCCCCTCCATGTCTCCGACCACTACTTTGTATCCTTTTCTCTCTCGCTCTCCTCCAACACTACTCACTCTGCCCCTACTCAGATGGTAATGCGCGGTCGCAACCTTCGCTCTCTCTCTCCCGCTACTCTCTCCTCTTCCATCCTATCATCTCTTCCCTCTGCTCAATCCTTCTCCCTCCAATCTCCTGATTCTGCCTCCTCAACCCTCCTCTCCTCCCTTTCTGCATCCTTTGACTCTCTATGTCCACTATCCTCCCGGCCGGCTCGGTCCTCCCCTCCTGCTCCGTGGCTTGACGACTCATTGTGAGCTCACAGAACAGGGCTCCGGGCAGCCGAGCGGAAATGGAGGAAAACTAAAGCTACTTTCTACCACTCTAAATTCCAAGCATCTGCCTCTAACCCTAGGAAGCTCTTTGCCACCTTCTCCTCCCTGCTGAATCCTCCTCCCCCTCCCCCCCGTCCTCCCTCTCTGTGGATGACTTCGTCAACCATTTTGAAAAGAAGGTTGACGACATCCGATCCTCATTTGTTAAGTCAAATGACACCGCTGGTCCTGCTCACACTGCCCTACCCTATGCTTTGACTTCTTTCTCCCCTCTCTCTCCAGATGAAATCTTGGGACTTGTGACGGCCGGCCGCCCATCAACCTGCCCGCTTGACCCTATCCCCTCCTCTCTTCTCCAGACTATTTCCGGAGACCTTCTCCCTTACCTCACCTCGCTCATCAACTCATCCTTGACCGCTGGCTATGTCCCTTCCGTCTTCAAGAGAGCGAGAGTTGCCACCCCTTCTCAAAAAACCTACACTCGATCCCTCCGATGTCAACAACTACAGACCAGTATCCCTTCTTTCTTTTCTCTCCAAAACTCTTGAGCGTGCCGTCTTTAGCCAACTCTCTCAGAATGACCTTCTTGATCCAAACCAGTCAGGTTTCAAGACTGGTCATTCAACTGAGACTGCTCTTCTCTGTGTCACGGAGGCTCTCCGCACTGCTAAAGCTAACTCTCTCTCCTCTGCTCTCGTCCTTCTAGACCCATCTGCTGCCTTTGATACTGTGAACCATCAGATCCTCCTCTCCACCCTCTCCGAGTTGGGCATCTCAAAATAAATAGATTGTGGCGGGAATGTAGTCATAGCGGGTTGTACACCTTTCAGTTGATGTACATTGTACACGAGAACACAGGTGAGTAAGAGGGAGCGCATCTCGCTCCTACCAGGTGGCGTGGCGAGAATCTGTCTCTGCACCACGTGCTCTCACCACTGGTGTCCCCCAGGGCTCAGTTCTAGGCCCTCTCCTATTCTCGCTATACACCAAGTCACTTGGCTCTGTCATATCCTCACATGGCCTCTCCTATCATTGCTACGCAGACGACACACAATTAATCTTCTCCTTTCCCCCTTCTGATAACCAGGTGGCGAATCGCATCTCTGCATGTCTGGCAGACATATCAGTGTGGATGACGGATCACCACCTCAAGCTGAACCTCGGCAAGACGGAGCTGCTCTTCCTCCCGGGGAAGGACTGCCCGTTCCATGATCTCGCCATCACGGTTGACAACTCCATTGTGTCCTCCTCCCAGAGTGCAAAGAGCCTTGGCGTGACCCTGGACAACACCCTGTCGTTCTCCGCTAACATCAAGGCGGTGACCCGATCCTGTAGGTTCATGCTCTACAACATTCGCAGAGTACGACCCTGCCTTACACAGGAAGCGGCACAGGTCCTAATCCAGGCACTTGTCATCTCCCGTCTGGATTACTGCAACTCGCTGTTGGCTTGGCTCCCTGTCTGTGCCATTAAACCCCTACAACTTATCCAGAACGCTGCAGCCCGTCTGGTGTTCAACCTTCCCAAGTTCTCTCATGTCACCCCGCTCCTCCGCACACTCCACTGGTGAAGCTCGCATCTGCTACAAGACCATGGTGCTTGCCTACGGAGCTGTGAGGGGAACGGCACCTCCGTACCTTCAGGCTCTGATCAGTCCCTACACCCAAACGAGGGCATTGCGTTCATCCACCTCTGGCCTGCTGGCCCCCCTACCTCTGCGGAAGCACAGTTCCCGCTCAGCCTAGTCAAAACTGTTCGCTGCTCTGGCACTCCAATGGTGGAACAAGCTCCCTCACGACGCCAGGACAGCGGAGTCACTCACCACCTTCCGGAGACACTTGAAACCCCACCTCTAAGGAATACCTGGGATAGGATGAAGTAATCCTTCTACCCCCCCCCCCCCTTACCCCACTCCAAAAAAATAAAAAATATATTGTAAAGTGTTTGTCCCACTGGCTATCACAAGGTGGATGCACCAATTTGTAAGTCGCTCTGGATAAAAGCGTCTGCTAAATGACGAAAATGTAAATGTTTTGAAAACCGTTTAAAAAGCAATGATTATTGACAAGTTTCTAAACGTTAAAACACAGCGTCCGAATTGTAGTTTACGCAGAGCCAAATGTGGGCAAAAGCAATGGCTGAAAACCCTACAATCGGAGAAGGGATTTCATACTGTACTATTGTTCTAAAAGTTGGGTTTGAGGTTCTCCAAATCAGCTCTAACTTTGGAAACAATCCCACAATGCCTCGCTGTCAGTGTCACACAGTGAGGCATAAGGCTAGCAGTGGTTAAGGTTGGGGTTAAGTTTAAAATACAATTTTAATAAGTGACATTTTAGAAATAAGTGGGGTTTATGACTTTGTGGCTGTAGTAACTACCTTAATATACAGTGCATTCGGAAAGTATTCAGACCCCTTGACTTGACTTTCTTGTTACGTTTTGCCTTATTCTAACATTTATGAAATAGTTTTTCCTCCTCATCAATCTACACACAATACCCCATAATGACAAAGCAAAAACAGGTTTAGTAGAATTTTTTGCACATTTATTAAAAATTAAAAACGGAAATACTACATTTACATAAGTATTCAGACCCTTTACTCAGTACATTGTTGAAGCACCTTTGTCAGTGATTACAACCTTGAGTCTTCTTTGGTATGACGCTACAAACTTGGCACACCTGTATTTGGGGAGTTTCTCCCATTCTTCTCTGCAGATCCTCTCAAGCTCTGTCAGGTTGGATGGGGAGCGTTGCTGCACAGCTATTTTCAGGTCTCTCCTGAGACGTTAGATCGGGTTAAAGTCCGGCCTCTGGCTGGGCCACTCAAGGACATTCAGAGACTTGTCCCAAAATCACTCCTGCGCTGTCTTGGCTGTGTGCTTAGGGTCATTGTCCTGTTGGAAGGTGAACATTCACCCCAGTCTGAGGTCCTGAGTGCTCTGGAGCAGGTTTTCATCAAGGATCTCTCTGTACTTTGCTCTGTTCATCTTTCCCTCGATCCTGACTAGTCTCCCAGTCCCTGCCGCTGAAAAACATCCCCACAGCATGATGCTGCCACCACCATGCTTTACCGTAGGGATGGTGCCAGGTTTCCTCCAGAAGTGACGCTTGGCATTCAGGCCAAAGAGTTCAATCTTGGTTTCATCAGACCAAACAAACTCCAAGCGGGCGGTCATGTGCATTTTACTGAGGAGTGGCTTCTGTCTGGCCACTCTACCATAAAGGCCTGATTGGTGGAATGATGTAGCGATGGTTGTCCTTCTGGAAGGTTCTCCCATCTCCACAGAGGAACTCTGTCAGAGTGACCATTGGGTTCTTGGTCACATCCCTGACCAAGGCCCTTCTCCCCCGATTGCTCAGTTTGGCCGCGCAGCCAGCTCTAGGAAGAGTCTTGGTGGTTCCAAACCTCTTCCATTTAAGAATGATGGAGTCCACTGTGTTGTTGGGGACGTTCAATGCTGCAGAATTTTTTTACCCTTCCCCAGATCTGTGCCTTGACACAATCCTGTCTCGGAGCTCTGCAGACAATTCCTTCGACCTCATGGCTTGGTTTTTGCTCTGACATGCACTGTCAACTGTGGGACCTTATATAGACAGGTGTGTGCCTTTCCAAATCATGTCCAATTAATTGAATTTACCACAGGTGGACTCCAATCAAGTTGTAGAAACATCTCAAGGATGATCAAAAATGGAAACAGGATGCACCTGAGCTCAATTTCGAGTCTCATTGCAAAGGGGCTGAATACTTATGTGAATAAGGTATTTATTTATGTATTCATTTTTACATTTGCAAAAATGTCTAAAAACCTATTTTCGCTTTGTCATTATTGGGTATTGTGTGTAGATTGATGAGGAGTTCTTTTTTTAAATCAATTTTAGAACAATGAAACACTGTAAAAAGTGGGATACATCTACTCGTCAATCTGCTGGGGAACATTTAATCCTTGAGAACTTCCATGGCTTTCAACAATAGAAGGAGGGCTTCAGCAAAACGTTGCTTTTCAAAGTGGATGGTGTCCCTACCAACAACGTGGTCATAAAGTATCACAAACAGCCAGCAGCAGCAGAGACCGAGCAATATGGCTTCACCCGGTAAGTTAAAGAGCTAGCTTACTACCTCTATGCTAACGTTAGCTAGCTATAAAGCTACTGCATTTAGCACATGATTTGGTCACACCAATGTTAAATTAAAGCGCTAGCTTACTATGCTAACGCTAGCTAGCTACAGAGCTGCCGTATTTAGCTCATGCCTTCCATCTAAATCAGCTTGGCCATCTCTTCTTAAAATTTGATTTTCAACCTAACCTAAACCCCAACCTTGACCACACTGATTAACGCTAAAGTAACATGTCTGCTAGCTAACTGCTGGTGCTGTCCTACTATAAATAGTACAAGCCTTTGGGAGAAAATTGTAGTTTTGGTCGCAATGGAGGTCAATGTTTTTGTATAGAGCCAGGCACCTGCACAGATAGGGCTCTACCTGCAGAGATCATGCCCCTTTGCCCTTCCAGTCTCCAAAGTGCCCTTTTCGGTGGTGGTATATATATTACATATATATTTATATATACTGTAACGACCCTGTATTGTGTTCTGTGTTCATGGATGTGTTATCGTTCTCATGGGTACTAGCAGGGGTTAAATATGCCGGGACAGATGGAAAGGTTGGGGGGTATGATGGGTAATCCCGCGGGATTTTGGGAATGATTAAATAGGGGTTACGGTCTCATATCTCTCTCTTCGGTTCGGGACCCTTGATTTGACATGTTCTATTTGTGTATGTTCGAGGTTTAGCGGCGTGGGTTGTGGCCTGAACAATAGCCCATTTAGGAATAAACCTGTGTTCTGCCTGTACACCTGGTGCCCGTCTCTCTTTTACTTTATGACCCAGCTGGGTCATTACATTGGTGTCAGAAGTGCTTTTGAACGACGGGATAGATCGAGATTAGGCGAGTTAGCTGTTTCAGTATAGGCCGTGGTTAGCTTTAGCGTGACTCGCATCTACGGTCAGGATGATCGGGGCGAGGCGGAAAGTTAAGGAAGAGTCGGACAAAGTGGCCGTTTGGGGGCTCGGGTGTACCCGGTCGGGAGGGTCAGGCGAGGACGGCTGTAGAAGAGCTGGAGAGCCACATGGCGGGAGTTAAATTGTCAGTCAGCAAGATGGCAGAACGGGCGGGTTTTCCTTCAAACCGCTCGACCAGAACAGACGTCACGGCGACGGAGATATCGACGTCACCGCGCGCGGAAATGGCTGGACCTCCTTATGTAAACAGAGATGGCAGCGCCCTATTGCCATTAGCCACGGTAGCGGCTAAACTTCCAAAGTTCAATGGACAAGGTAAATGGGAAGTTTTTTTCACTCAATTCGAGTTGTTGGCTAGAGCCGGGAGGTGGTCTGACGAGACGAAAGGGTTACAGCTTGCCCTGAGCCTGTCAGAGGAGGCGTCGGAATGCCTGCTAACGCTAGCCCCGGACGAGAGGGGCGACTACGGTGCGCTAGTGGAGGCATTGGGGGGCCGTTTCGGCAGCGATGCACAGCCCAACATGCTGCGGATTGAACTGAATAACAAAAAGAGACTTCAGGGGGGAATCATTAAAGGCGTTGGCAAGTGATATTCTGAGCCTGACCAGGCGGGCTTATGCAAATATGTCGATTGGGGTGCAAGACGAGCTGGCACGGGACAGTTTCATTAGAGCGCTCTCCTCCACCGAACTGGGTAAGCATGTGCAGATGTCGGACCCAGCATCTCTGCGGGCTGCAGTGGAGATAGCCAGGAAGAGGGAGCTGATCTGGGGTGAGGGAGTGAGAGTGGAAGTTGCCAGTCAACCAGAGGTGAGAGCAGCGGCGGCCGGGGTGCTGGGGGTCACCAAACCAGAGTGGGTCGACGAGTTGGGAGGGTTAGTCAAGACCGCTCGCTTGTCATTGAGAAGGGCTCCAGACAACATCGCAGTGTCAGCTCAACTTCCATTGTCTGCTGGGGTTGTGGCCAGACTGGCCACATTCAGCGGGAGTGTGGCAGATTCTCCAGTCAACAGGGAAACGACAGCGGGTTCTCGCGCAGGGGGCAGCGCGGGCCCATTCCTCCGCCCCGAACCCACAGTAAGCAGAAGATGTACCCAGCAGTGCAGGCAAGAGGGTGGGGACCTGCTTCCCCAGGGTGTAGCGGCCACCGTGTTTCCTAGTCCGGTAGTTGTGGTGGGACGTACCACCATTGGGGACTTCTGCAATGTCATCGTCAAGGTAGAGGGGTGGAATGTTTGGCCCTGGTCGACACGGGCTCTACAGTAACCCTGGTGAGACCAGACATACTACCTGTTGGGGTGCGGGTGGAGCCGACCTTTGTCCAGCTACGGACTGTCACGGGGGAGCTAGCCCCCATGTTAGGAAGTGTCGGGTGTCTGTGACTGTGGGGGGAGAACTGTGGGGTGTCCGGTGTGGGTAGCAGCGGTACAGGACCCCTGTATACTAGGAATGGACTTTTGAAAAGCTGTGGGGCTCAGTTGGACTTAGCTTCGGGCACTTTGAGGCTGTCGGGGGGCCCACAGTGGGAATGTCGCCTACGGGAGGGCCAGCAGGGGGCAGGGCTGTCCCTCCGTCTTCCTCCAAGCTTGCCGAAACTCCACTGGTCGTCCCGGCTGCTCCCTTGGTCGTTGTTCCATCCCAGCAGCTGTCTCCGGCGGCAACGACCTTCACTCCCCATAATGGTGCAAGCACAGGCATCCCAGTAGCCCAAAAACACACTGGCTCCTTCACCCCATCAGCCCGACGGGGGAAGGAGGAAGTTATCGACGCCGTTGAGGCTGTGTGGCTGAAAAACTGTCAAGGTCTGGACGAGGGACAACAGAGACAATTAAAGCAGCTGCTGTTTGACTTTAAAGATAGCTTCGCTTGGGGGGAAGATGAGGTAGGGCAAACGCACCTGGTTCAGCACGACATCGACACTGGGGACAACCAACCCATTAAAATTCGGCCCGTCGCATTCCCCTTGCCAAGAGGGAAGCAGCAGCCACAGCTATTGCTGACATGTTGCGGGCCGATTTCATTGAGCCATCAGACAGCCCGTGGTCCGCGCCGGTCGTCATGGTGCCTAAGAAAGGGGGTAAACTTAGGTTTTGTGCGGACTACAGGGGCCTAAATTCTGTCACCATTAAAGACTCTTACCCCATACCGAGGATCGATGAGTCGCTAGACCACGTCAGAGGGTCCTCGTGGTTCTCTTCCCTTGATCTGCGCAGTGGCTACTGGCAGGTGCCCCTCTCGCCTGGGGCACGTGAAAAACGGCCTTCTCCACGGATAGGGGCCATTGGCAGTTCAAGGTGCTGTGCTTCGGGCTTTGTAATGCTCCTGCCACCTTTGAGAGGCTCATGGACAGAGTGCTGGCGGGGGTTCCGAGAGACGAGTGTGTCGTGTACCTAGACGACATATTGGTACACGGCACGTCGTTTGAGGGGGCACTGGGGCACTTAGGCGAGTGCTGGAGAGGATCTCGGGGCGGGGCTAAAATTACACCCGGAAAAGTGCCATTTCATGCAAAGGGAGTTGGCGTTCCTGGGTCATCAGCTGGGTGGTGAGGGTATCAGCACGTTGCCAGACAAAGTGGAGGCTGTGAGGGGGTGGCCAATTCCAAAGGAAAAAAAAAGAGGTTAAGAGCTTCCTGGGTCTGGCATCCTACTATCGTAGGTTTGTGAAAGGGTTTGCGGGGATAGCAGCTCCTTTGAACCACCTTCTCAAGAAGGACACTGTCTTTCAGTGGACCGAAGAGCACCAGCGGGCGTTTGAGGCCCTCAAACGTGCCCTGGTGGAGGCCCCTGTCCTGTCCTCACCAGACCCAAACCGTCCGTTTATTCTGGACACCGATGCAAGCAAAGAGGGCTTGGGGGCCGTGCTGGCTCAGCGTGGTTCTGACGGGGAGCACGTAGTAGCTTATTACAGCAGAACTTTTGATAAGGCTGAAAAACGCTACTGCGTGACAAGGAGGGAGCTTTTGGCTGTCGTGGCAGCAGTACGCCATTTCAAGTACTACCTGGGGGGCCTGCCGTTTGTGGTGCGGACGGATCACTCCGCCCTGCAGTGGCTTCTCTCCTTCAAGGAGCCAGAGGGTCAGATCGCCCGCTGGTTGGAGGAGCTGCAACCCTACGACTTCCAGGTGGAGCACAGGGCCGGCCTTCGCCACAGCAATGCAGACGCCTTGTCCCGCCGCCCGTGTGCTGAGGACGGCTGTGGGTACTGCGCCAAACGGGTGGAGCGAGAGAGGGAACTGTGCATGGAGGAGGGAGTCACCGCCACGGTGAGTCAGCTGAGGGTGACAGAGTGCCGGGAGCTTGAGGCTGTGGACGTCGGGGAGTGGAGGCGTCGCCAGGAGGAGGACGCAGAGCTGCGTCCTGTGCTGGGGTGGGTGGAAGAGAGAAGACGACCGCCATGGGGGAAGTAGCCCCTCTATCACCAGTCACCAAAGGACTCTGGGCTAAATTCTCAGTCCTTAGAGTGGCTGAGGGAGTGCTCCAGAGGGGGTGGAAAAAGCCAGCTACTGGAGAAATGACGTGGCAGGTAGTGGTTCCCAAAAGGCTGCAAGGGAGCGTGTTACAGCAGCTTCACGGGGAGTAGGCGCAGGGCATTTTGGGGTCTCCAAAACGTTAAAGCGCGTACGTAAAGGCTTCTATTGGGCCAGGCACAGGAGGGATGTGGAGGACTTTTGCAGGCAGTGCGATGAGTGTGCTGCTAAGAAAGGACCTCCAGGTCAGTCACACGCCCTCCTACAACAATTCCCAGTAGGGGAGCCCATGGAGAGACTGGGGGTAGACATAGTTGGACCGTTTCCAATCACAGACAGCGGTAACAGGTGGATTCTAACTGCTATGGACTACTTCACCAAGTGGCCAGAGGCTTACGCTCTCCCAGACCAGGAGGCAGAAACAGTAGCTGATGCATTGGTAGGGGGAATAATCAGTCGGTTCGGGGTGCCACAGTCTATACACAGCGACCAGGGGAGAAACTTTGAGTCACGGGTGTTCTCAGAGTTGTGTAGACGGTTAGGCGCGGAGAAGACGCGCACTACTCCGCTTCATCCCCAGAGTGATGGGCTGGTGGAAAGATTTAACAGAACATTAGCACAACAGCTGGCTATCGTTACCTCAAAACACCAGAGAGATTGGGACACCCACTTACCGTTTATTCTCATGGCATGTAGGTCGGCTGTTCAGGAATCGACTGCGTGCTCCCCAGCGCTACTAATGTTAGGTCGTGAGTTGCGCACCCCAGCCGAACTGACGTTTGGCCACCCTCCTGATAACGACGACGGGGTTTTGCCTGGCCCGAACTATGTTTGTCGACTGCAGAACCGGTTAGAAGCGGCTCACACCTTCGCAAGAGAGCAACTCGAGAACGCAGGAATGCGCCAAAAGCGCCACTATGACTCACGCGCTAGGGGGAGGCACTTTGGAGCGGGAGAACGAGTGTGGCTTCACAACCCCACGCGCAAGAAGGGGCGGTGCCCAAAGTTGGACAGTGCCTGGGTGGGGCCGTGCCTGGTGATAGAGAGAGTGGGGGAGGTGACGTACCGGGTGGAGGTTCCCCACGGGGCAGGAAGGTGGTGGTCCACCGGGACCGATTGGCGCCCTACAGAGGGAGGAAAACGGTAGGGAATGGAAGTGAGGACTCTGATGTGAGCACACGGGGACAGTCTAGCGAGGAGACTATAATGCAAGCTGAGCCTGGGACGGGGGCTGCCTCTTCGGGGGTGCTGGAAATGACATTGGGGCAGATGAGTGTTCTGGGGGTCCACCAGTGGGAGTCAAGGGGAGGCACAAGAGACTGATGCGACCTCCGGGTCGTTTTAAGGATTTTGTTTTGTAACCCTAGGGGCTAGGGTTTAGAAAGGAGGGGGCTATGTAACGACCCTGTATTGTGTTCTGTGTTCATGGATGTGTTATCGTTCTCATGGGTACTAGCAGGGGTTAAATATGCCGGGACAGATGGAAAGGTTGGGGGGTATGATGGGTAATCCCGCGGGATTTTGGGAATGATTAAATAGGGGTTACGGTCTCATATCTCTCTCTTCGGTTCGGGACCCTTGATTTGACATGTTCTATTTGTGTATGTTCGAGGTTTAGCGGCGTGGGTTGTGGCCTGAACAATAGCCCATTTAGGAATAAACCTGTGTTCTGCCTGTACACCTGGTGCCCGTCTCTCTTTTACTTTATGACCCAGCTGGGTCATTACAATACATTTTTTTTGTTGTTGTTCTGAACCCACTGCCAGCAAGTCTTTATTAATTCTCATCTATTCTTCAGAGCCAAAACGTTGCACGTCATGATTGATGACCAATGACAGCCAGCATTGTTGTGTAAATGCACGCGCATATCCAGATTAGTGACCAGAAAGTATGCGTTTCATTTCCACCAGTTTTGCAAAATCAGAGTAGACCTACGTTTATCATCCATATAAAATACAGTTTATCTACTACTGACTACTATCTACTACTGACTACTATCTACTACTGACTACTATCTACTACTAACTACTATCTACTACTGACTACTATCGACTACTATCTACTACTGACTACTATCTACTACTGACTACTATCTACTACTAACTACTACTGACTACTATCTACTACTAACTACTATCTACTACTGACTACTAACTACTACTAACTACTATCTACTACTGACTACTATCTACTACTGACTACTATCTACTATCTACTACTGACTACTATCTACTACTAACTACTATCTACTACTGACTACTATCTACTACTGACTACTATCTACTACTGACTACTATCTACTACTGACTACTATCTACTACTGACTACTATCTACTATCTACTACTAACTACTATCTACTACTGACTACTATCTACTACTGACTACTATCTACTACTATCTACTACTAACTACTATCTACTACTGACTACTATCTACTACTGACTACTATCTACTACTATCTACTACTAACTACTATCTACTACTGACTACTATCTACTACTGACTACTACCTACTACTGACTCATCTTAGCCAGAACAACATCTTTGCCAGAACCTGGTGATTTGATTGATAATTTTCATATTTCAGATAGGCCTTGTTTGGGTGCCTACTGCCTCTGTCTAAAGATAATCAGCTGTGACATCACACTGCCTTCTATATTATGTGATGAAGATGTACACAGACTTCCACATTATAGGATGAAGTCGCTCTGGATAAGAGCGTCTGCTAAATGACTAAAATGTAAATGTAAATGTAAGATTTAACATGGTGAATTTATTATGATATATGTGAGGAAGAACAGGGCTATATATCCCTAGTTGATTCTGCTTGCTCTGGATTCCAGAGAAGTGACATGACATATCCCTAGTTAATATTGGCTGCTAACATGAATGACTTCCAGCTCCAAATGCAGGTGTAAAACGCAGTTTGTTTCTGTAGCCTATCTTGTGTTTTGAAAATGCATCACCTTTAATGGCTGTAATGACAGGCTACATTTGCGTAGCGATTGTGCGCTCATGTTTCACGTGTGCACACGTGCGTGTGCGGGGTCGCAAGTTTTGTACCACTCCTTTTTTTGTGGGTCGCGGATCAAAAAGGTTTGCAAACCACTGGGATACATGATAGTGGCAACACATGGAGTTGGGTTGGATCTAGCAAATGGTTGGCTACAGTATTTCTTACAATCTATTTTGACTGGAATTGTGTTGTTCATTGTTAATAAGTGCAGCATTTATTCCAGTTCAAAATAGTTTAGCAAAATACTTTACTCCTCAGATTGTGCTGCTTTCCCCTCTTCTTGTAATAATAGCTCAATAGAGCCCCACAGTGGAGGTGTCATAATACCCATAAAACCTAGCGGTCAAACAGTGAAATGGTTCCAATCTTTTATCCATTAATTTTTCCCATAGGGGATTTCTATTTTTTTTTGTAAATTTTTATTCAAGAGCACATAAATAACATGTACCATACATACAGAACATATCTTTGCAAAGGAGCGTAATTACATTCACATGTTAAGGGTACATTTTGGCTGTATAGAGCAAATATTTCAAGAGTCTCAATTTTTTTTATTTTTTTTTTATTTCACCTTTATTTAACCAGGTAAGCCAGTTGAGAACAGGTTCTCATTTACAACTGCGACCTGGCCAATATAAAGCCAAGCAGTGCAATAAAAACAACACAGAGTTACATATGGGGTAAAAAACATAAAGTCAAAAATACAACAGAAAATATATATACAGTGTGTGCAAATGTAGCAAGTTATGGAGGTAAGGCAATAAATAGGCTATAGTGCAAAATAATTACAATAGTATTAACACTGGAATGCTAGATGTGCAAGAGATTATGTGCAAATAGAGATACTGGGGTGCAAAAGAGCAAAGTAAATAACAATATAGGGATGAGGTAGTTGGGTGGGCTAATTTCAGATGGGCTGTGTACAGGTGCAGTGATCGGTAAGGTGCTCTGACAACTGATGCTTAAAGTTATTGAGGGAGATAAGAGTCTCCAGCTTCAGAGATTTTTGCAATTCGTTCCAGTCATTGGCAGCAGAGAACTGGAAGGAATGGCGGCCAAAGGAGGTGTTGGCTTTGGGAATGACCAGTGAGATATACCTGCTGGAGCGCAGACTACGGGTGGGTGCTGCTATGGTGACCAATGAGCTAAGATAAGGCGGGGATTTGCCTAGCAGTGATTTATAGATGGCCTGGAGCCAGTGGGTTTGACGACGAACATGTAGTGAGGACCAGCCAACAAGAGCGTACAGGTCACAGTGGTGGGTAGTGTATGGGGCTTTGGAGACAAAACGGATGGCACTGTGATAGACTACATCCAATTTGCTGAGTAGAGTGTTGGAGGCTATTTTGTAAATGACATCGCCGAAGTCAAGGATCGGTAGGATAGTCAGTTTTACGAGGGCATGTTTGGCAGCATGAGTGAAGGAGGCTTTGTTGCGAAATAGGAAGCCGATTCTAGATTTAACTTTGGATTGGAGATTCTTTATGTGAGTCTGGAAGTTGAGTTTACAGTCTAACCAGACACCTAGGTATTTGTAGTTGTCCACATACTCTAGGTCAGACCCGTCGAGAGTGGTGATTCTAGTCGGGTGGGCGGGTGCCAGCATCGTTCGATTGAAAAGCATGCATTTAGTTTTACTAGTGTTTAAGAGCAGTTGGAGGCTACTGAAGGATTGTTGTATGGCATTGAAGCTCGTTTGGAGGTTTGTTAACACAGTGTCCATAAGAATACAATTTGGATAAAGCCACAGAAAAACAACAGAAACAAACAGAAATGACAGAATAAGACCAGTACGCTATGTCAGGAACTCTGACCAGATCACAGGGGATTTTCTTGATAACCATGTAAATCTCTCTCGGACAAGGACAAGGTGACTATTATCAATATATTCAGCTCTTTTTCCTCTCAGATCATAAAATGCAAATTAGCGTCAAAGTAGACATCGTGCAAAACTACAAATCCCTGCAAGCGCCTGCACATTATCTCTAGCTGACACCTTTGTTAACAGTTACTGTCAATTTAAAACTTGCACAAAACAGTTCACAGAATTGATAGTTTAAATACATTTAGGCAATGTATTAATTCTACATTTAGCTAACATTAGATAGTTAATCCAGATATTCTTACTTTTCCACACTTCGGCAGTCTCATCCAGATCAATATGGCATTTGTAGTTCTTTATGATAGCCACATTAGAAGCTAATTAGCATTTCAAATTTGTGTGGGGTAAATATATCGATAAGTCACTTTGTCCTGGAGTGATTTACAAGGCTATCAAAATATGACGCCAGGGTAAGACTACACGAAACACAGCCCTTATTTTAAGTGTTTCTAAAATCGCCTATGGGAAAAATGAATGGTGGAAAAACGATTGGAACCGTTTCCCTGTTTGACCGCTAGGTTTTATGGGTATTACGACTCATATTGTGGTACACTATGAGTCTGTGACCACAGTTGCTGAAAATGTTTTTTTGGGGGGTTGCCCTTTTTTTAGTTGGTGCACATGCTCCCCGATAGGTCTGTGCACGGTTCTGTATAGAGCCCTATGCTGGGGCCGAAACTGTGTGTGTGGATCGTAGGCTAAACCGAAATGTGGCCATGTATTCGATCATGGATCAGGTGGCATTTCGGAGAAGTCCAGGAGCAAGGTTTTCTTTAGAGGAGTGGATTGTGGATTTTGCTCAATGGGAAAGTTTATTTTGGGAGTTTAGGATCAATGTTGTCACAGTTGCTTCTTGTTGAAGAGGCATCAGCTAACCTTAGCTTGCTCCGATTCTGAATTAATTTGTGGCCGTTTCTTCCTAGCTGGCAAGTGAGCTAGACTTTGTTTGTGTCCTGCCATATGTCGATAACATAGCCAAGTTTGTCACTCGTATGGGCTAGTAAATATCCCAGACAGTGATAGGGGCAAGCAAAAACCAGGGGATCTTTTCTGTTTCATTTTAGTCATTTAGCAGACAGAGCGACTTACTGTTAGTGAGTGCATACATTTTTCATACTGGCCCCCCGTGGGAATCGAACCCACAACCCTGGCGTTGCAAGCGCCATGCTCTACCAACTGAGCGCCATCTGCTGCTGGCTTGATACTGTTCACTCAAATATATTTTTCCACATGCAATTTATTAGATTTGTATTCTCTAAAGATTGTAATTGTGTTCATATCTTGTGAATATTGAAGAAAAATCCTCAGCCGTTTTCCATACCAAAATGTGAAGTACAATTTGGTGCGCACCAGTTTACCATGTATAGTAGGCAGTAAACTCACCATGTGTCATCAAAATTACATCTTGTGTTCGTGGTTTTATATGCGGGAAGCATACATTGTACAATTGTAAACTAATAAATAATGGTTCAAGTTAGAACCCATGTATATTAGTTAATATACTGCAACAACTACATAAATATATGATCGGGTCCATTATCTTCTATTTGGACTTCAAAACGCAGACAATGGCCGCCGCCATTTTACCAGCTCGTGAGATTTATTTTTACACAAAACCAATGACATATAAACGAACTCAGAAATCTCAAATAAATTGATTATTTTTAAATTACCTTAACGAAATGGTGTACATTAACTCAGACAACCCCAAAATCTCAAGCTATATGACTTGTAAAATCGTTTTCATCACGAAACAAAAATAACACATAACATCTGGTAATCCCTTGACGGATTTGTTACGTATCATGTTATGACATGTTCTTTCGATATTATAAAGTTTAAACTTGCTATTACCTACCTGTAGTAATAAATAGAAACGGATACAACAATGATCGTCTTCACAGCACAATTCTGCTGCTTTCTTTATTCTGAACAATGGTGTCCGCCCATAGAGACAGAAAAGGACTCATCTTTGTCTCTGTGCTATTATAGCGTCTGTGACAGAATGCTCAGCGGCATTGAGGGGATTCGATTAATCTGGCCTGGGCGCCCGTGTAGGCGTGTTTTGCACCGGGTGAAAGTTGATGGCATTAGTTATGGAACCGGGCTGCCTCCCAGGCGTGAGCCAGGTGCCACATTAAAAGCCCACAGTTTATTCGGCTCAAAACAAAATAGATATAATTAAGCACTTGGAGTAATGAGCAGGATTCTGTGTTATCACACGAAAAAGTTATTGCTTTTGATTAAAACGCTTTATCTGCCTTCCCAATGAAAACTGGTTTGAAAATTCTAACAAATATTTGATGGAAAAGTGATGTATGTTTCTGGATGATGTATTTAATTCTGTTATGAATGCATTGTCATGTTTTTAAAATTGTATAACCGTCTTCATTTTGCTGGACCCCAGGAAGAGTAACTGCTGCCTTGGTATCAGCTAATGGGGATCCATAATAAACCCCAGGAAGAGTAACTGCTGCCTTGGCATCAGCTAATGGGGATCCATAATAAACCCCAGGAAGAGTAACTGCTGCCTTGGCATCAGCTAATGGGGATCCATAATAAATACAATACAAATACCATGCTGCCTTGGTGACAAAATGACCGAAAGGCGCAGATTACTGTTCCATTTGAGAAGGGCGCTCCTCCCTTGCCGCTTTTGCCCATTCACTTTTTACACCATAGACCGGTGCACTGTGGCTCAGCATAATCGAATCCATATTCATGACTCCAACAGCGTCACCAGGAGGGATCAGCCAATGAAGTTGGAAGTCCCACCCAGATGACTACATTTAAAATGGTGGAAGCCCGCAATGCATTGACTTATAATATGTACTAGAGACAGCCTCCAAGATGGCCTACCGTTGTTTTGAACGTAATCTACTCACGGTCGCATACGCCTATTCATGGAGGCTGGCATCTTGCTAGTTCCGGTTTCAGCAGCCCAGTGGCTTTTTTTTAAATGAGCATGGCCTTATTTCTATTACAGCATATGGGATGACTATCATTCATATGCCATTCACCCAGCTCAATATAACATCGATAGGTTTAGGCTACTACATGATACTCTAATTTTCGCTATACCCATCATGAGGTTGCTAAAACCTAGCCTATTTCAACCAGAAATACGACTTTCCTGAATTGGATCCTTTGTTCGTACCCCCCGAGGCAATTCCACTGATCCCAGGGGCTGCTCCAAGGCGCCGCAGACGGAGAAGAGGTGTGCGTAGTGGACTTTTGGTTCGACTCAAGGTAGGTTTTGACCAGAAGCGACGCCTCCGCTTGACAACGCTACGTGTTTGAATGTTAAATGACGAGGCATTGATGCGAGTAACCAGTCTTGTTCAGTATATTGCAATACATCCGGGTATCTCAAGTACACCGGTAAAACACTGGAGTTGCAGTAATTAACATTTACCAACAGATGGCATCATCGTGCCATCTTCCAGCCATAACATCTTCCCTTTTATAAAATAGGACAGGAGCTGTCAATTCACTAACAAAACAAACCTAGTAGTAATTTCCAACATGAACAGTTAAGTATATATATTTTAATTTTTTTAGTTAACCACTTTACACATTTTGATACTCTTCACTTTTATCTCTGTCTGTCAACAATCCCTAATGGGAAACCTACAGATTAAGTCTTTTTGGTGGCTGGGACAGACGCCCGCAGCGTGAAAAGACAGGGGGCTTGTCTGCGTGGACTGCCGGCTCCCGCACAGGCATGTCACCTGACTGTCTAAGGGGAGTATTGATGGGCGAGGGAGTGGCCGACCTGTGATCCCCTGGCTCTTCGCCCAGTGCCTCAGGCCCCATGTGACTTGCTGGGGTTCCGTCTTTTGTCATGCGACCCCTATGACCATCAGAGTTCTGAGTAGATGCTGGCTCAGCAATCCGAAGGTCAACCCTGTTACGACGGTATAGTGATCCATTCACTTCGACCAAGTAGGAGCGTGGTGCCACTTTCTGTACACAGGATCCGAGTCTCCAGAGGCCCGTCCGGTCCCCTGGTAGTGGCTTCATTCGCACCGTTTCACCCACCCTGAGCTCAGGTAAGTCTTTTGCTGATTTGTCGTAGATGAACTTGGAGACCTGTCTTCTGTGACGTAGCTTCACCAGCATGTCTGTCACCACACATGGCTCCAGGAGAGTGCTTGCTACTGGCAGATCCATGCCTTCTGTCGGGGTATTGCGCCACTGCAGGATTGCTTTCCAGGCATCTTTGCCCTCTCGCAGAGCTTTTTTGCAGAGGTTCTTTGCGATTTTGACTGCCGACTCAGCCTTCCCATTAGCTGTTGGGTGTCGTGGTGATGAAGTGACGTGCTCGAATTCCCATTCTGCAGCACATTTTCGGAACTCACATCCGGAGAATTGGGGTCCATTATCTGAAATTACCCTATCTGGCTGGCCATAGCGGGCAAACTGAGCCTTGCAGCGTTTGATCGTTGTCTCTGCTGAGAGGTCGGGGAGGAGGTCAATCTCCCAGAAGTCTGAGTAATGATCAACTACCAGCAGAAAGTCTTTGCCACTGTGCTGGAAGAGATCTAGACTTACTATCTGCCAGGGGCGCATTGGTAGCTCGTGGGACATCATCGTCTCTCTCTGTTGCTCAATGGCATATTCATTGCAGATTGTGCATTTACTGACATAGTCTTTGATTTCACTCTGCATTCCTGGCCAATACAGTGTGTCACGTGCTTGTCTGTAACAGGCCTCACCTCCTATGTGACTTGAGTGCACGCGCGCCAACATCTCAGGGCGCAGAGACCGGGGAATAACGACTCTCTGACCCTTGAATATTACTCCGTTTTGAACACTGAGCTCTTCTTTGACTGGCCAATATTCTCTGATGGCTAAAGCAGTTTCTTCCTTGCAGTCGGGCCAGCCCATCAGAATCACAGACCTCAATGCCTGGAGTTGCTCGTCCCTGTCTGTGTACTGTCTGATTTGTATAAGGCGCTGGTCCGTAACATTGAGGTAGTCAGCCTGGTTGATGTGTTCAACATCCACTTGCTCTGTTTGTAAGCTGCACACTGCGTGTTGTTCATGCATGGAGCGTGTGTGAGTGCCTGATGCAGTAGCCCTGCTGAGCGTGTCACTCACATACATCTCTGGCCCTGGCTTATACACCACCTTGAGGTTGTAGTTTTGTAGGGCCAGTAGCATGCTCTGCAGTCGTTTCGGGGCATTCAGGAGAGGCTTGCTGAATATAGCAATAAGGGGCTTGTGATCTGTCTCTGCGGTAATATTGTCACGCCCGTACAGGTAGTGGTGGAAGCGTTGGCATGCAAACACAATGCTGAGGCACTCCTTCTCTGTCTGGGCATAGTTCTGCTCTGTTGGAGTGAGTGCCCTAGAGGCGAATGCCACAGGCTGGCCCTCTTGCATGAGGCAACAGCCCAGTCCATACTGGCTTGAGTCACTCTGAATCGTGACAGGTTTTGACACATCGTAGTATCGCAGTACAGGTGTCTGGGTGACCAGTTGTTTTATTTCCCTCACCGCTGTGTCATGTTTTGGGAGCCAATGCCAGATGGTGTCCTTGTCCATGAGCCTCCTTAGTGGTTCACACACTTCAGAGAACCGCGGTAGGAACTTGGCCAGGTAGGTGACGAATCCGACGAAGCGCTGCACTGCCTTCACGTCAGATGGGTGGGGCATATCCAAGACAGCCTTCACTTTTTCTGGATCCGCCTTCAATCCGGTGGAGGACAAGATGTGCCCATGAAAGCGAACCTCTGGCACTTTAAACTGAAGCTTTTTTATGCTTAGCCTTAGCTTGACCTGTCTGCATCTGACCATCAGGGCCAGCAGCTTGGCGTTAGGGTCACATTCTGCCTCCTCATCACTGTCCCCACAGCCCACTACGAGGATGTCATCTGCTATGGGTTCCACGTCGCTGAGTCCCATCAACAGCTCGTGCTGTTTCCGCTGATACACTTCTGGAGCCACGGAGACACCAAACAGGAGCTTCAACCACCTCTTCCTGCCCCAGGGTGTCCAAAAGGTGGTCATGTAGCTGCTGGGCTCGTCAAGCTTGCACTGCAGGAAGGCATCTCTGGCGTCCACGAGCGTGAAGACTCTGGCCTTTGGGAGCTTGTAAAGAACATCCTCCAACGTGGGCATAATGTAATGTGAATGTCTCAGAGCCCGGTTGAGGTGTTTAGGATCCATGCATATCCGTAGCTTGTCTGGTTTCTTGACGATAACCAGATTACTTATCCAGTCTGTAGGCTCGGTGACGGATATGATGTGGCCATCTGCTTCGTATTTGTCAAGCTGAGCCTTCGTAGCTGCTTTCATGGCCACTGGTACATTGCGGGGTGCACACTGGACAGGCTGGATTGCTGCATCCAACTCAAAGTGGACTTCGCCGGGAACTGACTCGACCGGTGCGTTGAAGACATCATGGTACTTGCTTAGGAGAGTCTCCTTGCTCAGGGGCCCAGCCTGGACTTTGTCTATAATGTTAAGATCAGCTGGGATGGTGAAGTTAATAAGCCCAAGGCGCTCACATGTAGAACCTGACAGTAATGGCTGTTGACTAGCCTCAACTATTTCAAACTCAAGAGTGTGTTTCTGGCCACGTAAAACACACTCTGTCACAAACAGGCCTAAAGAGGTCATGAACTGGCCTGAATACAGTTTCAGCTTGGTGCTACTCTGTGTGAGTTTGTCTCTCGGCGCGAGCCTCCTTTTATCTTTAAGGCTCATAACGTTACATGTGGCCCCTGAATCTAGCTGGCATTGCTGTGGTTTATTATTAAGTAGCAGAGTGACAAACCATTTTTTCCCTTTTGCCCTTACTGCCCCTATGCACTTGCTAGCATATCCATCCTCTGTGCTGTTGTTCCCTTCATCTGTGTTTATTTCAATGGAGTGCACTTTACCCTCCTTTCTCTTGCTTTTCATGCAGGCCCTTGCGAAGTGATTAGCTGTACCACAGGATTTGCATATTTTTCCATAGGCTGGGCAGTGTTCTTTTCCTCGTCCATGAGAAATGCCACAATATCAGCGGCATGCATTGGGGTTGTCTACTGCAGAGTTGGCTGTAGTATTAGCATTAGCTGTGGCAGACCTGTTCGTTTTTCTTTAAGAAGCCCTCCTGTTCTCCACTCATTACCTGTTAACTGCACCTGTTTGAACTCGTTACCTGTATAAAAGTCACCTGTCCACACACTCAATCAAACAGACTCCAACATCTCCACAATGGCCAAGACCAGAGAGCTGTGTAAGGACATCAGGGATAAAATTGTAGACCTGCACAAGGCTGGGATGGGCTACAGGACAATAGGCAAGCAGCTTGGTGAGAAGGCAACAACTGTTGGCGCAATTATTAGAAAATGGAAGAATTTCAAGATGACGGTCAATCACCCTCGGTCTGGGGCTCCATGCAAGATCTCACCTCGTGGGGCATCAATGATCATGAGGAAGGTGAGGGATCAGCCCAGAACTACACGGCAGGACCTGGTCAATGACCTGAAGAGAGCTGGGACCACAGTCTCAAAGAAAACCATTAGTAACACACTACGCCGAGCAGGTTTTCATTAAGGATCTCTGTACTTTGCTCCGTTCATCTTGCCCTTGATCCTGACTAGTCTCCCAGTCCCTGCCGCTGAAAAACATCCCCATGTTGCCACCACCATGCTTCACCGTAGGGATGGTGCCAGGTTTCCTCCAGATGTGAAGCCTGGCATTAAGGCCAAAGAGTTCAATCTTGGTTTCATCAGACCAGAGAATCTTGTTTCTCATGGTCTGAATGTCCTTTAGTTGCCTTTTGGCAAACTCCAAGCGGGCAGTCATGTGCCCTTTACTGAGGAGTGGCTTCCGTCTGGCCACTTTACCATAAAAGCCTGATTGGTGGAGTGCTGCAGAGATGTTTGTCCTTCAGGAAGGTTCTCCCATCTCCACGGAGGAACTCTGGAACTCTGTCAGAGTGACCATCGGGTTCTTTGTCACCTCCCTGACCAAGGCCCTTCTCCCACGATTGCTCAGTTTGGCCGGGCGACCAGCTCTAGGAAGAGTCTTGGTGGTTCCAAACTTCTTCCATTAAAGAATGGAGGCCACTGTGTTCTTGGGGACCTTCCATGCTGCAGACATGTTTTGGTACCCTTCCCCAGATCTACGGACAATTCCTTCAATCTCATGGCTTGGTTTTTGCTCTGACATGCACTGTCAACTGTGGGACCTTATATAGACAGGTGTGTGCCTTTCCAAATCATGTCCAATCAATTGAATTTACCACAGGTGGACTCCAATGAAGTTGTAGAAACATCAAGGATGATCAATGGAAACAGGAGGCACGACCTCAATTTTGTGTATATATATACACATTTGCAAAAATTTCTAAAAATCTGTTTTCACTTTGTCATTATGGGGTATTGTGTGTAGATTGATGAGGGGAAAAAAATTAATTTTATCAATTTTAGAATAAGACTATAACGTAACAAAATGTGGAAAAAGTCAAGGGGTCTCGATACTTTCCAAATGCACTGTAGGCCTACCTGATGATATGTGGCTGCTGTGTTAAACAATGAATGGCTTTTTCTCTAATTCGCTGATATCTATGTACTTCAGTTGTAACTGGTTCTGTTGCACTCAATGTTTTTTTATTTGGCATTTTTTATGATTTATACAGATAAGACAGAACAGGTAGAGAGCAGAACATACACGGATCCCACCAAATCAAACCCCACCCCATGCTCTAACAGAGCCCCACCCCAAAACCAGACTTAAAGCAGGCATGATATTACAATGAGTAATGGAATCAAATAGTAAAACAAAGATATTATAAAACAAAAAGTTAAAAATAATGATACAGATTCTAATTCGGGTTGGTTTATGGAGTTGTGAAATTAGCTGGGTCCATGTCTTCTACAGAGGATAGGAAAGGTTGCCAGATATTATAAAATGTAATTGCAGATCCCCTAACAGAGTAGCCTATTTTCTGTAACTTGAGATGTTGCATAACTTGAGATGTTGCATAACAGTTCAAACAGGTGCCATTAATACAGGTAACGAGTGGAGGACAGAGGAGCCTCTTAAAGAAGAAGTTACAGGTCTGTGAGAGCCAGAAATCATGCTTGTTTGTAGGTGACCAAATACTTATTTTCCACCATAATTTGCTAATACATTAATTAAAAATCCTACAATGTGATTTTTTTTCTCATTTTGTCTGTCATAGTTGACGTGTACCTATGATGAAAATTACAGGCCTCTCATCTTTTTAAGTGGGAGAACTTTCACAATTGGTGGCTGACTAAATACTTTTTTTCCCCACTGTATATTATAAAGACGTCTGATGTTGAAAAAATAAGGACGATTTTTTATGAAACCAGTTTGATCTGTAGAGATAATGGAGGGAAGGACTGACTAAACGGCAGGCAATCATCTTAGAAAGTATCTTTACATCGCAATTCAGTGAAGAAATTGGCCTATATGAACCACACAAGTTTTTTTCCCCTTTTTCAGAATAAGTGAAATACATGCTTGTGTCATTGTTGAAGGTAAAGAGTTTGAGGAGAGAGTGGTCAAAAGTGCGGAGATGTGTCTCCTGAGGAAAGGCGATATCTACTTTAAGGTGATTTAAATGAGAACCCTTTTACATGTCACTGGGTGATTTCAAGATTTACCATTACAGCTAGCAAAAGTGACAGAGCAACCAGCTGTCCCTCTCATGATATTAGGCCTAACCATGTAAAGTCAGGTGGGAAAAGGATAGATGCCAGATTACAATAACTGATCAATTAAACATTTTTCCAAAAATAGCAAATAAAAAAACCAAAAGTTGAAAAATAAAAAACAAACAAACAATACTCTGAAGTGTGGTATGAAAAATAAAACCCACCCTGGTCACCTAATAGAACAAGGTCACCACTAATCCCCACGCAAAGATATCCACACATAATGTGCTTGTAGTGTGGAACACTAAACCTATCGAGTAGAGAGCCCTGCTGAAATAGTGAAGGGTTGAAAACAAGTTGCGCATAATAAATAAATAAATACTTATTTACAACCCAAAACTAGGCTGTTTTTAAAAGAAAGTATAAAACATTTTATAAATCACATCTTACAGCAATACCACTAAGTTAGCGGCAACGTCTTTAAAGAAATGACATAGCCTAATAATAGTACTGTGCTCCATCTACCCTAGATACGGGTACCATCGATATAGAAATGAGCAGCCTCATGGTAATAAAATAAAACGTTAAAACAAGGAGAATTGACTCACCAGAACTAAGGCACTAATGTTACCTAATAATAACAATATCAACTGATACTTTATAGCGTTGCCAGTGGTATCTACAAAAGAGAGACTGAGTCTGCAGTGGTAGACACATTCACCATTACCCTAAATCACCAAATAGGTAAACATTCAAACATTTTGTTTCGTTCGACCTCGGTAGAATGTTCGCCTTTACGAAGGCCATCGCCTTATTGGGGTCTTGGAACTCTTTTCTCTGTGCCGTTGTATGTTATACGGAGCCGGGAAGGAAAAGATACACCATACCGAACATCGGTCCATCCAGGGCGCAGACTCTCGACATCGTTGAAAGGGGCACGGTCACGAGCAACGCTGGGGGCATAGTTTGGGAAGATAGAAATGGGTGCTCCGTTGCATCGAAGTGGGCCAAATTCTCTGGCACGCCGAAGAACATCAACACAATCCTGATAGTAGTGTAGTTTAGCCACAATGACGCAAGGTTTTCCGCCAGGCTTTCTTGCTTGAGAGCCCCAATGTGAGTGGTCTACAAGGACGTCTTTATCCAATATGATTGTCAAATGTATGCATTGTTCCTTAAGGCTAGCCACATTAGGTTCAAGCTTCTTAACCGTGGTTTGTAGCGTAGTTGTGTCGTCTGAGCATGTTGACAAGCCTTGTTCCATGTGAGACCGTTTCTTAACTGTTTCCAGTTCAGTACGAACCATTGCTGTATGCTTTGCGAGTCATTCTTGACTTCTTGTAACTCCGACTTAATAAAATTAAAGTCCTCACTGAGCGCCTCGTATTCCGACTTGAGTATTGAGATTAAATGTCCGCTCTGAGGGCAGCAAGAATCTCAGCCTTCAAACCTCTGTGTTCATTATTTGGCCGAGGGGAGGAGCCGCTGCTCCCACTTGTTGAAGAACTCGAGCTCCTCATCTTGGGCCTAGTGTTCTCTTTTGTCAGTGACTCCGCTGAACTTCAACTTTTGCAGGTTATGCGGCATTTACGCATTAACACTCAAATAAAAGTTGAACAAAGTAAAGCACGTCATTCAAAGGCTGTTTCTCCTAGTTCTTTTTGGGTCAAAGCACAAAGAATGTATTAAATAAATGCAATTTCAGCAGGAGCTTGGAAAAACGTGACCTACTCCATGGCTTGCTCAGTAGCGCCCCCTGTTGCACTAAATCTTTACAGTTGATAGATAACTTTAGCGCTGTTCCAAACTTAGACTTTACTAAAGCAATTTTACACGAGAAGACGTGCTCAACAACTTTTTTAGCACGGCTACGCTGCAGTCATAGGTACGAGGCGGAGCACAGCCGTGCTAAAAAAGATGTTGTTCACGAGTGTACATTTGCTTTTCTACAATGAGTTACCAATTAAATAAAAAACATTATTTTGATAAATGTATTCATAGGCTACTATTTCATCACCCAATTGAAATATAGGCCTAGCCCTGAAACATCTATGGTTGCTAGCCAAGCAGGCTGGCCGTTCATTTTATTGGTTAGGTTGCCAGAGACGCGACCCAGTCGTTAAGTATTTTTGTTCTATATCTATGGCCGCAACCTATTCGTTCATAAAAAAAAAAAATCCATTGACATGCTGGCTGGCAACACTTATCCATTGCTTGCTAGCACGCAAACTACAGCTAACACAGTCAGGTCAAACAGTGCAGCTAGAATAACAGCAAAGCTGTTTTGGATTTCACATGGAATAGAAAATGTACTCTCTCTCCTCCGGAGTGGCGCAGCGGTCTAAGGCACTGCATCGCAGTGCTAGAGGCATCACTACAGATCCGGGTTCGATCACGGGCTGTGTTGCAGCTGGCCGCGACCGGGAGACCCATGAGGCGTCGCACAATTGGCCCAGAGTCGTCCGGGTTAGGGGAGGGTTTAGCCAGCCGGGATGTCCTTGTCTAGCGACTCCTTGTGGCGGGCCGGGCGCATGCAAGTTGACTTCGATCGCCAACTGTATGGCGTTTCCTCTGACACGTTGGTGCGGCTGGCTTCTGGGTTAAGCGAGCAGTGTGTCAAGAAGCAGTGTGGCTTGGCAGGGTCGTGTTTCGGAGGACATGACTCTCAACCTTCACCTCTCCCGAGTCCGTACGGGAGTTGCAGCGATGGGACAAGACAGTAACTACCAATTGAATATCACAAAATAGGGGAGGAAAACAAAGGGCTAAAAAGTTAAAAATAGAAACTAGCTAACGCAATCACTTCAAACTGAAGCTGGTAAGACTGCAAATTAGCCGCATTTCATGTCATTTGACCTGTTTTTCTATTGACATTTCTTTGTATATATCCATAAAAATTATTTCGACTGGCTGAGAAAAGATATCCGTTCATTCTATTGGATAGGTTGCCAGAGACGCGATCCAGTCGAAGTATTTTTATTCTGTATCTATGGATGCAACCAAGTCGTTCATTCTGGCTCTTATCCCTTGCTTGCTAGCTAGCCAACTACGGCTAACAGTCACGTCAAACCGTACAGCTAGAAAAACATCAAAGTAGCTGCATTTAATTTATTTTGACTTGTTTTTCTATTGACATTTCTTTGTATATATCCATAAAATGATTTTGACTGGATGAGAAAAGATGTCCTTCTCTCTTATTAAATGACGTAGAATTGCATAAAATTAGTTTATAACAGGCTATTCTTTCCTCAGACCGCAAATAAGATTCATGCAGTGCTCATATTATAATGGATATATTTTCACCCCTACCCTTGTCCATGATGTTCTGTGAATACACAACCTCCTGGCTACTTTGTCATGTAATGCTTACAAAACGAAGAACAGTTTCTAAAACTGCATACCAAGGGCTCTGGTCTGGAAGAAAGGAAGAGAGACAGATTCTTCAAAGCAACTTATTTTATTGTAAGATTTGCAAATCTGGAGCGGTTAACAATCACTCAAAATGTACATAGTTAAGAGCCCAATGAACTGGAGTTGGTTCTCAGCTTTTATAGAAAGTACAACCCCTACTTTGGGTGGTGTGAGAACCAGACAGAACAATAGCCGTGAGGAAGCACTGGTTGTTGACCCAAATGTACAGTTAAAGGATTATGGAACCGAGAGGCTGCGGTTGGCCTGTGGTGAGGTATTTAGAAATGTCACGCCATTTCTCAGTGCTCATTGTCTCAACACTGTTTCTCAAAAGGAACCGAAACCATCTGTCCTGCTCATCTCTCACAGCTTAGTTCAGTCTACTGCTAAATAACAGGATATAGAACAGCAGCATCTGGCTGTAAGTCCAGAACCATGAGTCAGTCACGTAGACAACGGGAAGTGTTCTGGCAGAGGGAGCAAGTCTCATTAGTACATTGTGACTTCACTTAAATGCATAGATACACTGGATAAACATTATACCAGCAATATTTCCACTATACCAGTCAACCATCAGACTCCATTATTTCAACAAAAGAAACCTCAGAGGGTATTCAACGCTAAGGGCAAACCCTAGGTCATATCAATATCTTCGCAGTAGAAGCTAACAAAATACAACAAAACTGACCAGGTGCACACTGATCAGTAAAGTAAAGCGAGGTTAACATTCTATAACGTTCCCTTTCCTCTGCACAGTTCTCTCACAGTGAGAAACAATAGGATTACAATAGTGTTCTACGCTTTCTTTATTTGATCCAATTCACTGTTGCCACTTTTACAATAATTAAGTGATGGAGTGACTTTAATCTTAGCTGGTCTGAGAGAACTGATGAAGCTTCTCTCCTTCTGTTAACAAAAAAGGAGGATACTTTAAAAACAGGGGTCCATTGTCAATCAACCGAAAACGTAAGGTTTTAATCTGCAAAAGGCTTCACTCGTGTATATCTGTTGGTGTGCTTTTAAGTTGCTCTGTCGAGAGAATCTCGCCCCACAGTCAGAGCAGGATTAAGGCTTCTCTCCTGTGTGCATTCTCTGATGAACTGTCAAAGCACTTGATGTTGTGAAACTCTTCCCACATTCAGAGCAGGAGTAAGGCTTCTCTCCTGTGTGTATACGTTGGTGTCTTTGTAAGTGTCCCAGTCGAGAGTAACTCCCCCCACATTCAGAGCAGGAGTAAGGCTTCTCTCCTGTGTGCACTCTCTGGTGAACTGTCAGAGCACTTGATGTTGTGAATCTCTTCCCACATTCAGAGCAGGAGTAAGGCTTCTCTCCTGTGTGTATACGTTGGTGTTTCTTTAAGCTGCTGTGTTGAGAGAAACTCTTCCCGCAGTCATCGCAGGAGTAAGGCTTCTCTCCTGTGTGTATACGTTTGTGTTCCTTTAAGGTGCTGTGTTGAGAGAAACTCTTCCCACAGTCTGAGCAGAAGTAAAGCCCCTCTCCGGTATGTGTTCTCTGATGAACATTTAGCGCAGCTGATGTTGTGAAGTATTTACCACAGTCAGAGCAAGAGTAAGGCTTCTCTCCTGTGTGTATATGTTGGTGTGATTTTAAGCTGCTCTGTAGAGAGAAACTCTTCCCACATTCAGAGCAGCAGTAAGGCTTCTCTCGTGTATGTATACGCTGGTGACATTTTAACGTATCAAATTGGGTGAAACAATTCCCACAGTCCGAGCAGGAGTAAGGCTTTTCTCCTGTATGTAAACGTTGGTGTATTTGTAAGTTGCTCCGTTGCGAGAAACTCTTCCCACAGTCAGAGCAGGAGTAAGGCTTTTCTCCTGTATGTATACGTTCATGTGCTTTTAAGGTATCGAATAGGGAGAAACTCTTCCCACAGTCAGAGCAGAAGTAAGGCTTCTCTCCCGTATGTATACGATGGTGTCTTTGTAAGTTTCCCAGTCGAGAGAAACTTTCCCCACAGTCAGAGCAGGAAAAAGGCTTCTCTCCTGTGTGTGTTCTCTGGTGAATTGTTAGCTCAGATGATGCTGTGAAGCATTTTCCACAGTCAGAGCAGGAGTAAGGCTTCTCTCCTGTGTGTATACGTTGGTGTGATTTTAAGTTGCTCCGTTGAGAGAATCTCCCCCCACAGTCAGAGCAGGAGTAAGGCTTCTCTCCTGTGTGCACTCTCTGATGAACTGTCAGAGATTGTGATGTTGTGAATCTCTTCCCACAGTCAGTACAGGAATAAAGATTCTCTCCTGTGTGTATTTTTAGGTGTATTTTTAGCTTTGATAAAATTGGGAAAATCTCCTTACAATGTGGGCAGTGGTGAGACCTCTTAGCTCTGTGATCTTCGTGCTGTTGCTCTCTGGATGTAGAGAATGTCTCAACGTCACCTGTGTGAACAGCAACAGAAAAAGTAAGTTGTGATAAACAGTGATTGTACAAAATATTATGAACACCTGCTCCTTCCATGACGTAGACTGACCAGGTCACTTGTTAAATCCACTTCAAATCAGTGTAGTTGTATGGGAGGAGACAGATTAAAGAAGGATTTTTAATCCTTGAGATAATTGAGACATGGATTGTGTATGTGTGCCACTCAGAGGGTGAATGGGCAAGACAAAAGATTGAAGTGCATTTGAATGGGGTATGGTAGTAGGTGCCGGCGCACGGGTTTGTGTGAAGAACTGCAATGCTGCTGGGGTTTTCACGCTGAACAGTTTCCCTTGTGTATCAAGACTGTTTCACCACCCAAAGGACATCCAAACAACTTGACAACTGTGAGTCAACATTGTCCAGCCTCCCTGTTGAACACTTAAAACACCTTGTACAGTCCATTAGGGCTGTCCCCGACACCAAGAGTCGTCTGTTCTTTACACCAATCGATTGGCCGAAATTTTTTAAATGTGTAATTCTCCATATATAGACACGTGTTTTAATCAAATCAACCATATGCACTGAGCTTGTCTGATGGTTTAAGCGCACTGTTTCATTCAATCATTAAGACAGAAATGACTAGAGGGAACCCGACCGCAATTGATGCGATTGTGCTCAGACGTACAAAAAAAAAAAAAAGACTAGCACCTGCTGTCTCTCTCCTCCCCCTGGCCGCCCGCCACAACAAATCGCTGTCTCTCTCTCCTCCCTGCTGCAGCGACCACCACAGAACATCAGTGTTTATCACGCGGTCCATGTTGCTGAAGCTGCAACATAATTACAGCCATTTCTGACTGAACAGTTCCGTTACCGAAATCCCTCATTTGTTTAGGAAAAACATTCCCTATTCCTTCAACTTTTTCTCTCTTTGTGTCACATGTATGCATCGCATGTTCACCAATAGGGCCTGACCTATAGCATATTATAATCACATCTATAAATTGGTTATAACAAACTCAGAACAGCGTAATGGTTGCGGGGGGGGGGGGGGTTAATGTTTTGTACACTCTTTGTACATGCCAAATGTATTTTAAGATGCCCTTTTTACATCAGCAGTTGTCACAGTGCTTTACAGAAACCCAGCCTAAAACCCCAAAGACCAATCAATGCAGATTGTTACGTGTGACATGTTTTTCTTTCTCCCAATCTTCCTTTGTAGTGTGTGTGGTTCAGAGTGGTTGTTCTGTTGGTGTGCTCTGGTTATTTCAGGTGTGCCGAGTTGCGGCTGACGATGGTGGGCGTGGCTTCGGTTCCAGAGTCCTGGCAGCTGTGGTTGAATGACTGATTGACTAGAGTATATAAACTGTTTGTCGTGTGAGTTTGTTTGTTTGAGGATTTGGTTATTGGTTGTTTTGATTTATCTTTGTGTTCCAGCCTGTCCTCTTGCTGTATTCCACCCTACCTGGGTCCTGGAGAAGGGAAAGGTCGTTCTGCCCATGGGTGTACATTCACATGTCGATAATCCACTGTTTTATACACTAGGTTAGCCGGGCGGGTGTCACCCCTGTATATGTGGTAACAGGTAGGAGAGCTGGTTAAGGCTTAGAGTGTGATAGGAAGGATTAGGTGTGTAGAGGAGGGACCTTTTGTTTATTTTCATTACTTGGACCCCATTCCCAAACATTCCCTTCTCTTACCATCCCTGGTTTGTTTGATTGGTCTTTATTTATTACCGTTTCTTTATGGGTGTTGTATGTTATGTTGTCCAGTACCTTACTAAATGTCCCCAGAGAGCTAACATTGAGTTCTGGTTGTTGTATCTGGTTATTTTAGTTAGTTACACCCCACATTTCTTCCCCACCCATCTAGTTTACATTGTGTGCGCAGGCACGGGCATTTACGTCTCCTCCTCAGACCAACTACGCCCGAGGGGAGAACGTAACACAGATGTAGAAGCACAGTGGCTAGGAAAACCTCTCTAGAAGGCAGGAACCTCGGAAGAAACCTAGAGAGGAACTAGACTCAGAGGGGTGGCCAGTCCTCTTCTGGCTGTACCAGGTGACATATGAATTTATACAAGTAGGCTGTACAACACAAAAGGGGAAGAAAACTATTCTGAAAGTGGATACGAGTCTTCCAGAAGGACAACCATCTCTGCAGCACTCCACCAATCAGGCCTTTATGGTAGAGTGGCCAGACGGAAGACATACAACCGTAAAAGGCACATGACAGCCCGCTTGGAGTTTGCCAAAAGGCACCTAAAGACTCTCACACCATGAGAAACAAGATTCTCTGGTCTGAATGCCAGGCGTCATGTCTGGAGGAAACTTGGAAATGCACGGTAGCAGGCGATTGTTACAACCATTTGACAAAAAAAAAAAATTAGCTGGACAAGTTAATGGAAACGTAACTGAGTGGCGCAGTGGTCTAAGGCACTGCATCGCAGTGCTAACTGTTCCACTAGAGATCCTGGTTCGAATCCAGGCTCTGTCGCAGCCGGCCGCGACCGGGAGACTCATGGGCGGCGCACAATTGGCCCAGCGTCGTCCAGGGTAGGGGAGGGAATGGCCGGCAGGGAGGTAGCTCAGTTGATAGAGCATGGCGTTTGCAACGCCAGGGTTGTGGGTTCGATTCCCACGGGGGCCAGTATAAAAAATAAAAAAATTATTCACTAACTGTAAGTCGCTCTGGATAAGAGCGTCTGCTAAATGACTAAAATGTAAATGTAAAGCTAAACAGGGGTGAAAATTACGAGCCATATCATCCTCCACTCACTATCACAAGGGTTAGTAACTAGTAGGGTCGGGAAGTATCCAGATTTCTATACCATGCCTCTGCCACCCCGGGATATATGGTATTACCGGTAGTGCACATAAGGGGCGCATTTTTTTCTTCAGCAAATGTTACTTACCAGAATGCTAACAAAATGCTAACAAGTATTAAGGAATTCTCATAGCGGATGCAAGGTTGAGTAAGTTGATCACCTCACTTAAATTGCACTGAAGGAGTGACTCACCTCACGAAGCACCCATTTTGGTCGTTGTGCTTAATTGTAAACAAACACACGTGGCTCAAAACGCTGTTTTGGGAAACTACAGTTTCTGACCTCAACTATACAGGTAACTCAAAAACGCTCCTCACAGTGCTGCACAAACCTAATATTATCCAGCAAGGCTCTTGATCCAGGAGGGGATTCTCTGCTGTTACCAAGCGAATGCTTGATTTTGGAATCACATTGTAGACGGTTAACTTAATAGTTTTAAGATATCTAGCTGGCAAACATTTAGTTGTGAATTCCATACTTTAATTAGGTCACCTGGCGCATGCTGCACCACAGTGAGTGATTCACAAGGCTCCGGTCTCTCCTAGTTGTGTGCTTGTAAACATCACCATGTGACTGGGGACTACCGTAAACTACATAATGTGACAGATGAAATTAAGAACAATGTTCTTTATCTCCTAACATATTGCAAATTCACATTAAGTCATTTAGCAGACGCTCTTATCCAGAGCGACTTACAGTAGTGATTGCATACATTTCAAAATATTTTTCATACTGGTCCCCCGTGGGAATCGAACCCACAACCCTGGCGCCATGCTCTCCCAACCGAGCTACACCAGACCGACATCTACCTTCTCATTGAAACACTTCATCGTGAAACAGTTCTACTGCAACTTTTCATTCACAGTGGGAAGTTGGAATGAAATCACAAACTTAGTTAGTTAGAACCTGCTCTTACCATGAGAAACAGATTTCCCAATCTTCTCCTCCTCTTCTTCATCTTTAATGTTGACATTCAGCTCCAGTGTTTGACTGCAGTCTTCCAGCTTCACTGATGCCATCTCTGGATCCTGCGGTGGAAACTGGGAACCACTGTCACAATCAGGAACCAGTGACTGTAGGTTTGGACTCAGTGTGGAAGGAGAGAGGCAGGCTGGGTTTGTCCTCACTGTTGATGTTACCGGCGTCAGACTTAATCTGAGTCGGCCTGTAGTAATAAAGAGAAAAGGACACAAAAAGTTAGTCTTGACATTTCTGGCACTTTCTTTATTCTCTAAAAATATACTTTTAATTGTTCAATTATCTCATTTCAATAGATTAGGTAGCTAAACATTGACAAAGCATTAATTCACATTAGACACAAAGTACACACTATAAATTAGGCTACACAACGTAAGTGTACTTAACCTATAGTACATTTCCCAAATGCACATAAATGACTCAAAAACCATTTAGTACAAGGTTACAGTTTGTTTTAGGCATTATGTGCTATTTTCTACCCCACGGCATGGGTCCCAGATCATCAAAAAGTTTTACAGCTGCACCATCGAGAGCATCCTGACCGGTTGCATCACCGCCTGGTATAGCAACTGCTCGGCATCTGACCTTAAGGCGCTACAGAGGGTATGGCCCAGTACATCACTGGGGCCAAGATTCCTGCCATCCAGGACCTATACACTAGGCGGTGTCAGAGGAAGGCCCAAAAAATGGTCATAGACTCCAGTCACCCAAGTCATAGACTGTTCTCTCTGCTACCACACAGCATGTGGTACCGGAGCGCCAAGTCTAGATCCAAAAGGCTCCTTAACAGCTTCTACCCCCAAGCCATAAAACTGCTGAACAATTAATCAAATGGCCACCCAGACTATTTGCATTGACCCCCCACTTTGTTTTTACACTGCTGCTACTCGCTGTTTATCATCAATGCATAGTCACGTTACCCCTACCTACATGTACAAATTACCTCGACTAACCCCCGCACATTGACTCGGTACCGGTACCCCCTTTTATATAGCCTCCATAGTTGTTTTATTGTTACTTTTTTTGTTATTACTTTATTTAGTCAATATTTTCTTAACTCTTATTGTTCTTAAAACTGCATTATTGGTTAAGGGCTTATATGTAAGCATTTCACCGTAAGGTCTGCTGTTACTCCTGTTGTATTCGGCATATGTGACAAATCAAATTTGATTTTCCCGAATAACCTTGACTTCACTGTATTATTTCACTCAAAAACCAATTGATTTCCCGTTCACACCAGTAACAATTATAGATAACGCTGGAAACAACTGAATGTCTCTGCATATTACTACACATGTAGAAAACGGATCATCATTACGTTCAGCTTCAAAACGGTAGTGCGACCGTGAAATCGTCGCTCTGATGATGTCCGTTGACGCAGACCGAGTGGTCGCCGCCATTTTAACAGCTGGTGAATTTTACACAAAACTAATAACGACATCTAAAACAAACTCAGAAATTTCAAATACATCGATTCTTTGTGAAATTACCTTGACGAAATGATGTACATCCACTCAGGCAAACCCAAAGTCTATAACTAGCTAACGTTATGTGACTTGTAAAATATACATTTTTAATCACGTTCTTCACTCACTCGGTTAGACACAAAAATAGCACATAAAACCTTTAACAAACGTGCTAATACCTTGAAGTATTTGTTACCTAACATGTTATGATATGTTCTTTCGATATTAGAAAGTTTAAACGCGCAATTACATACCTGTAGTAACATTTTTGAAACGGACACAAAAGTTGTCGTCTCGACTGCACAATTCTGGCGCTTCCTCTATTCCGAAGAATAATGCGCGCCTGCCCGGAACTTCCTGTTCCCCCACAGAGTTTCTAAACCCAGAGACTCAACAACGCGAGTTTTTATTATTATTATTAATTCGTCTTCATTCTACATTCTTCTTATTCATTCATTCTTCTGTGGGTTTTATGGCGGACTATAACCCAAAAAGGTGTATTGCCACCACCAACTGGATGGGTAAAAAAAAAAAGAGGTAAAAATAGTTTCCCTATCACATATGGATGTTAATTTAATCCACCCAAATAAAAGTAATAAATAGCCTAAAACAAAACTCCCACTTCTTCCTTCTTTCAAATCTCCATCTCTAATTTATCAGGCTCTAGGACCTGAATGGGTGGTACGGTTTGTGACAATATTCCATGTAACTCCTCTGCCGAGAAATCTCAGGAACCGCTCCGCCGCATCCACAATAATATCTATTTTTCCTGGACCTTCTCTCCACCTTGGCAGTGCAATTAATCACAATAGCTATAAAGTCCACAAAGTCTACCTCCTTAACCTTTAAAATATCAGGGTCCTGCCGGTGAAAGGCAACCCCTAAAGCTTGCAGTGAAGGCCTATCCACCACCATGGACTGGTCAGGAGCACCATTCAAACCCTGGAATATTTTTAATCTCTACAACATCTACTTCCCACGAGATGCCAGATATTACCCCCTTGTGGGGGTGCCCTGTTCCGAAGAGACACACACGACACTTCAAACTTATCAAATCGGGTTCCTTTTGATCCGCAGAAGTACAAAACATCTAAACAAGCCCGCCTCTAGTAATCCTCACAGCCTTCACTTTACCCAGCACTCTCTCCACCAGTTTGGATTCCTCAAGCTGCTTCTCATTTACAAACCGTATTCTTACAAGATACGAAGGGACATTCTCAGCACTGTACACTACTTTGCTCCGATTTCCATTCGTTTGGACAATATTCCAATTCTCCTTGATTCTATTAGATTAGATTCACAATCCACTTTAGCGTCCGCTTCCGCCATCTTTGCCTCCCACACGGTTGAGTGACTGATCCCGCGGTCCCTATGGTGACCGATTACGTTCTACAAGTAGAACAGGCCGTCAAGTGAGAGTAGTGGCCACGCGAGACTTCCGAGAACGCTTGGGAAGCAGACCAAGCCGGGGTTTGGGGTTTGATAAGTCAATGAGAGAAGTGAATAATTCTGATGCTTTTTCAGCGGCTAATGGGGATCCTAATAAATACCAAAAAGATTTCGTGGGCACACACTTGATACATGGCCATTCTTTTATCAATTTTGTCACTGCAACGGCTTATTCACAACAACTCTCAATGCGTATCTTACATATTCTATCTTCACATGAGTAAACCGATACTGTTCTTCAAACATCAGTAAAACTGATTGACTTTCCTCCTCCGTTCCATCTACTACACGGTTTTGTGCTCCAACCACTCCAGGAATCTTCCCCTTAAGACGATGAACCTCAATGTCCAAAACTAAACCAATACTGGTCCCTCTGACTCTACCTTTCCTAATGCCTCCTTTACCATCTTCCTGACCTCAAATGGGTCTCTCAAAAATATATCATTGTTGACGAATCGCACTCCAAAAGAAACCGATGTTCGTGTACAACCTTGTTCCATTTTTCGTTGTCACCGTCTTCCATTCATTTTTACCAATTTCAGTTGAGCCATCAGAATCGAACAGCACTTCTGCTTCCACCATATTTCCCTACAAACAACCACACACCCCGCTACGGACTAACCCCTGCATGTAGAATCCTGCATTGAAGAAATCCAACAACTACAGGTTAAAGGTGAATTTCACCCTGGTTCTGCCATGGCATATAGTCATTAGTATATTAACAACATTACGTTTTTGTCATAAACATCAAAATGATCCAAACCACAAGCTAGAACTACCACATTTTTATTTCACTGGTAGAATCGGGGACTTTCTACTTCCGGTGTGTTCATCTGCTCATAGTGAACCACCAAGTCTGGCATTCATAGGGACATGGCGGGAGTTGAACAGTTGTAGTCAAGTCGAGAGAGAGGGAGGGAGTTTTTGAGGCACGAATCTTGAACCTCATGGAGTGTTTTTTTGCGTGGGCATATCCTTGTCCTTTCATTAGTTTCTTCTTTATTTTGGTGGTCAACATGGCAGGTGATTCAGGTGGTAGTGGTATTAAAATGTATATTGATTGTGATAATGATGAGAATTCCAGTGAGGATCAACCTTTTACACCGGTTGTAAATAGGAAAAATATAAATAAAAGGGATGGTAATGAGAGTGATGGAGGAATGAATACAGTGGTGCTGAAAGTAGACCTGCTAGAAAACTTGGGAATGTTCTGGAAAAGGAGAATGTAGAAGAGCGCTACAAAGTTATGGTTGATTTCCCAAACAACCATCAAACAAACACTGTCTTCCTATTCAGTTGACAAAAGCAATTCAGAGAGAGACAGGGGTGACTAAATACGACAACGTTTTGGGATTTGGCAAAGTATTGATTTTTTTGCAAATAGTAAAAGGGAGCAGGAGAAAATTCTGAAGTTAGAATCATTTAATGAGGGTCGGGTGAAATATCATATCCCCGGTGCTGAGGCCAAACTGAGGGGGATATATGCTGGGATACCATTGTCAGTAACCATGGAAGAAGTTTTGACTTCCTTGAAAGGTGGGAAAGTAATTGAAGTAAAAAGGATGTTGAGCAAACAGTGGCAGTTGAGTGGACAGCGCCACGGTACTTTTACATTTTGAAGGGAAATTGCCAACCACAGTACAGCTAGGAATGCTAAGTTATTATGTTAGAGAACATGTGCCACCTCTGCGTTAAGTGCTAACGGATGGGGCAGTTTGCTAATGTGTGCAAAAATAAAATTATGAGTATGGAAAATGTGGACCTGATACTAAAGTTAAATGTTGCAACTGTGATGGTGAGCAAAGTGCAGCATACAGGGATGTGAACTACAAAAACAAGCCATGGGAGCGCAGAGGTACAAAGTAACGAATAATGTATCATATGCGGAGGCTGTTGGCGAAATGAACAAGCCTTTTGATGGAAATGCTCTGACGCCTTTAGGATCCCATAGCACCTAGGGAGCACATTGTGCCTCAGCCTAGTGGCAATGTGACATGCCAGCATAAATGCTCGGTTACAGAGAAATCCATGGTAGTGAATCGTATTTCCTGGAGCACAGAGGTTTTATTGTGTCAACGTAAAAGTGGATTCCGTAAAGGTAGACCTACCTTGGATGCATTAGTAAAGGTGAGCAATGAAGTGGAGAAAAACTCTGGTCATGAAAGAAGTAATGGCTACTGTGTTTTTTGAACATCGAAAAGTCTTACGATACTATGTGGAGAGAAGGACTACTGATAAAGATGGAAAGATTGTGTATTGATGGGAGGTTATATAACTGGGGTTTGGCCTTCTTATTTAATCGTTCCTTTCGATTTAAAATAGGACCCAGTTTATCTGATGATTATGGAGTTGACAATGGTATTCCTCAAGGCAGGGCTATTAGTCCTATTCTGTTCAACATTATGATTAACGATGTGTTTACGAATGTGGGTAGAGGTATTGGGGCTTCCTTATATGCTGACAATGGAGCGATTTGGAAGAGGCGAAGGACTGATCAAATCGATTCAACAAGCTCTATTGGCTGTTGTAATATGGTCGATTGACTGGGGATTTAAATTATCATTGGCGAAGTCTTGCTGTATGTTCTTGAAGAAGAAAGTTGCTGAAAAACAGTTTTGTATGGACAGCCTATGGGTAGGGTTTCTACCTTCAAATATTTGGGTTAACGATTCAATGAGAGATATACATGGAAAGATCATGTCATTAATGTTGAAACAAAGTGTAAGGTGGTGGTGAATCTTGTGCACTCAGTCTCTGGTTATGAATGGGGTGCTGACGGATAATCACTTATAAATATCTATAGCGCTCTGATCAGAACATTGATCAATTGATTATGGGTGCATAGTTTATGGAACATTGGCGAAGACTTGGCTTCAGAGGCTGGACAGAATCCAGTATAGCGCTTTAAGGATCTGTATTGGTGCATTTAAATCAACACCTGTAAGTGCATTATTAGTAGAGGCAGGAGAGATGCCTTTGGACATATGTAGTAAACTTTAACTTTAGTCACTGTTACTTGCCGGCTACTCTACCCTGCACCTTAGAGACTGTTGCCCTATGTACATTGTTATTGAACACTGGTCATTTTTTTATAATGTTTACATACTGTTTTACCCACTTCATATGTATATACTGTATTCTAGTCATGGTTCATCCTATACAGTGAGGGAAAAAAGTATTTGATCCCCTGCTGATTTTGAACGTTTGCCCACTGACAAAGACATGATCAGTCTATAATTTTAATGGTAGGTTTATTTGAACAGTGAGAGACAGAATAAAATAAAATAAAAACAGAAAAACGCATGTCAAAAATGTTATAAATTGATTTGCATTTTAATGAGGGAAATAAGTATTTGACCCCCTCTCAATCAGAAAGATTTCTGGCTCCCAGCTGTCTTTTATACAGGTAACGAGCTGAGATTAAGAGCACACACTTAAAGGGAGTGCTCCTAATCTCAGCTTGTTACCTGTATAAAAGACACCTGTCCACAGAAGCAATCAATCAATCAGATTCCAAACTCTCCACCATGGCCAAGACCAAAGAGCTCTCCAAGGATGTCAGGGACAAGATTGTAGACCTACACAAGGCTGGAATGGGCTACAAGACCATCGCCAAGCAGCTTGGTGAGAAGATGACAACAGTTGGTGCGATTATTCGCAAATGGAAGAAACACAAAAGAACTGTCAATCTCCCTCGGCCTGGGGCGCCATGCAAGATCTCACCTCGTGGAGTTGCAATGATCATGAGAACGGTGAGGAATCAGCCCAGAACTACACGGGAGGATCTTGTCAATGATCTCAAGGCAGCTGGGACCATAGTCACCAAGAAAACAATTGGTAACACACTACGCCGTGAAGGACTGAAATCCTGCAGCACCCGCAAGGTCCCCCTGCTCAAGAAAGCACATATACAGGCCCGTCTGAAGTTTGCCATTGAACATCTGAATGATTCAGAGGAGAACTGGGTGAAAGTGTTGTGGTCAGATTAGAACAAAATGGAGCTCTTTGGCATCAACTCAACTCGCCGTTTTTGGAGGAGGAGGAATGCTGCCTATGACCCCAAGAACACCATCCCCACCGTCAAACATGGAGGTGGAAACATTATGCTTTGGGGGTGTTTTTCTGCTAAGGGGACAGGACAACTTCACCGCACCAAAGGGACGATGGACGGGGCCATGTACCGTCAAATCTTGGGTGAGAACATCCTTCCCTCAGCCAGGGCATTGAAAATGGGTCGTGGATGGGTATTCCAGCATGACAATGACCCAAAACACACGGCCAAGGCAACAAAGGAGTGGCTCAAGAAGAGGCACATTAAGGTCCTGGAGTGGCCTAGCCAGTCTCCAGACCTTAATCCCATAGAAAATCTGTGGAGGGAGCTGAAGGTTCGAGTTGCCAAACGTCAGCCTCGAAACCTTAATGACTTGGAGAAGATCTGCAAAGAGGAGTGGAACAAAATCCCTCCTGAGATGTGTGCAAACCTGGTGGCCAACTACAAGAAACGTCTGACCTCTGTGATTGCCAACAAGGGTTTTGCCACCAAGTACTAAGTCATGTTTTGCAGAGGGGTCAAATACTTATTTCCCTCATTAAAATGCAAATCAATTTATAACATTTTTGACATGCGTTTTTCTGTTTTTATTTTATTTTATTCTGTCTCTCACTGTTCAAATAAACTTACCATTAAAATTATAGACTGATCATTTCTTTGTCAGTGGGCAAACGTACAAAATCAGCAGGGGATCAAATACTTTTTTCCCCTCACTGTATAACTACTGCTGTCCACTTCATATGTATATACTGTATTCGATTCAAGGCTCATCCTATACAGTGCATTCAGAAAGTATTCAGACCCCTTCCCTTTTTCCACATTTTGTTACGTTACAGCCCTATTCTAAAATCGATTAAATACAATTTTCCCCTCATCAATCTACACACAATACCCCATAATAAGTGCATACATTTTTACGTATGGTGGTCCTGGGAATCTAATCCACCATCCTGATGTTGCAATGCTCTACCAAGATGCACGACACGGTTATAAATGCTTTGTGACACCTCAATTTAATATGATTTATAAAACCTTTATTAAGCAGTGCTTATGCCACCCTTTATAAAGAACAGGTTTATGTCATATTTGACATTGGTGGTTATGACACAGTTATTACACATTTATGAACTCTTCATTGAGCATGACATATGGTTATAGATGCTTTATGAATGCATTATGAAGGCTTTATGAAGCCTTTATAAGATGAACATCATTTAAAGTGGGACCTCATTTTGTATTGAGTATACACCTCCGTACAATGTTTTTAGATGCTTGTGATTCATAAGTTAACCGTTCTTGTTTACAATGTCCTTCATGAATATTATACCCAACTTTTACAAGAAAATAGTTTTTTTTCTCTATCAGTACATTGGAGTTTAGTCATATTATTTGATCTGCCTTATCTGGAGGATGACATTGTAGCCAACTCTGTATGACTTCATTTAAAAAGTAGGATACTTTAAACAGGGATCCATTGTCAATCCACCGAAAATGTATTGTGTTATTCTGAAAAAAAGCTTATCTCGTGTGTATTCGTTGGTGTGGTTTTAAGTTACCCTGTCGAGAGAAACTCTTCCCACTGTCAGATCAGAAGAAATGTTTCTCTCCTATGTGCACTCTGATGAACTGTCAGAGCCCATGATGTTGTGAAGCTCTTCCCCACAGTCAGAACAGGATTAAGGCTTCTCTCCTGTGTGTGTTCTCTGATGAGATTTTAGCTCAGATGATGTTTTGAAGCATTTTCCACAGTCAGAACAATAGTAAGGCTTCTCTCCTGTGTGTATACGTTGGTGTTTTTTTAAACTGCTCTGTTGAGAGAAAATCTTTCCACAGTCAGAACAATAGTAAGGCTTCTCTCCTGTGTGTGTTCTCTGATGAACTTTTAGATCAGTTGATGTTGTGAAGGACATCCCACAGTCAGAGCAGTAATAAGGCTTCTCTCCTGTGTGTATACGTTGGTGGGATTTTAAGTTGCCCAGTTGGGAGAAACTCTTCCCACAGTCAGAGCAGAAGTAAGGCTTCTCTCCTGTATGTATACGTTCATGTGTTTTTAAGGTATCCAATCTGGAGAAACTCTCCTCACAGTCAGAGCAGGAGTAAGGCTTCTCTCCTTTATGTATACTTTGGTGTCTTTTTAAATGGCCCAGTCGAGAGAAACTCTTCCCACAGTCAGAGCAGGAGAAAGGCTTTTCTTCAGTGTGCACACTCTGGTGAACTGTCAAAGCCCTTGATGTTGTGAAGCTCTTCCCACAGTCAGTACAGGAATACAGATTCTCTCCTGTGTGCATTTTTAGGTGTATTTTTAGCTTTGATATAATTGGGAAAATCTCCTCACAATGTGGGCAGTGGTGAGACCTCTTAGCTCTGTGATCTTCCTGCTGTTGCTCTCTGGATGTAGAGAATGTCTCAACATGGTCTCCTGTGTGAACAACATCAGAAGAACCAGTCAGTTGGTGTGATATACATATGACTTCATATCAGTAGGCTGTTCAATACAAAAGGGAATAAAACTATTCTAAAAGTGGATAACAGTTGAAGGCAAAAAGGGGCAACAGGAGTTAAAATTATGAGCCATATCATCCTCCACTCACTATCACAAGGGTTAGTAACTACCAGGGTTGGGGTCAATTCCATTTCAATTCAGAAAGCAAACCAAATTCAATTGTTCCTCTTTGAAAAGCCTTGAAGTGAATTCCGATTTCAGTGTTCCTCCTGAATTAACTGGCATTGAATAAAACCACAAAGCTGACAATACAGTTAAGAACGTTGGGCCAGTAACCAAAAGGTCAATGGTTAGAATCCCGAGACGACTAGGTGAAAAATCTGTCTGTGCCATTGAGCAAGGCACTTAACCCTAATTGCTCTGGATAAGAGCGTCTGCTAATGACTAAAATGTAATGTAAACTGTAAACCATGCAAGTCTCAGTAGCATGAAGTAACATCTACCTTCTCATTGAAACATTTCATCAAATCAAATCACATTTTATTTGCCACATGCGCCGAATACAACAGGTGTAGACATTACCGTGAAATGCTTAACCAACAATGCATTTATTTTTTTATACAAAAGTTAAATAAAACAACAAAACAGTGTTGAGAAAAAACTAGCAGAAGTAAAATAAAATAACAGTAAATAACGTGAATAAACACACATAATAGTCCAATAGGCGATATGCACAGGCGAGCATGACGTATCTCTGGTTAAATCTCAGCATGGATGTAAACCTCCGGTTATGGTAGAATGCTGTGCTACCGTATGCTAGCATTGAATGCTTGTCGTCAAAAACATCCGAAACGGTTAATTTTCGTCGTTGTTGTTGTTTATCTTAATGTTTATGTTAATGTTTTTACTTCGTCTTGACTTATAACACGATGTCGTGTAAACGTACGAAAGTACAGGAGGGACGACAGACATGCCACATTCAGAGTAATGGGCAGTCTGATATAGTAATGCAACCAAATGATTGCATATCCCACACCCAGCCACACAGGAACAGTAGCTTTTAACAAGCACAACTGGCTGTGAATCACGCAATGTCATCTGAAATACACAGAAGCATCATTTAATGGGTTTTGAAAGACGAGGGTCTACAGCAGCAGGAGTAGGAGCAAAACTTGTTCTTTCTACTTTTTACTGGTGTAAGCAACTTATCTACTGTCTCGTGTCACTTTTGTGCTTTCTGCATCACTTTCCTACTGTCTCCCACCACTTACCTATTGTCTTGTGCCATTTACCTACCTTCAAACAGTATTGGCAGAGCAGTAGGTGAGTGGTGCAACATTGTAGCCTAGTACCAAGTGTGAAGGTTTTGCTCCTAATTCCTCTTGAAAAGTAGAAACATCAAGTACAAAAGCAAGGAAGTTGGGCCATATGTTTATAAAGAAAGAAGTAAAGATGACAGGACAGTTTTGAGTAGAACATCAGCAGTTTGAAGAATAGCTGAGTGGAATATGTTACTGTCATTGCAGTCATCAAGTCAGGAAAAAGTAGTAATCTCACTATTGTTTACATTTCAAACCAAACTCCAATTTGTTTACAACAGACCCAACAACAAAGCATGGCAATTCCCACTCAGCTACCCTGGTCTGTATTAGGCTACCACTGTTCAGCTATCGTGAAAACCACTAAAGTTCTAAAGTGTTCTCTTTAGCAATGGCAATCAAAGCTGTGGTAACATTAAACGAGTAAAACATGTGTTGAACGGAACCTTGAACAAGTTCAACAGAACTTTGAACGTGTCACTTAATCTAGTCCTACTCTCAGCTGGTGTGGTGGCTTTAGTTTCTTCATTGAGCGGTAGCAGTGGGCTCACAGAGATCTCATTTGTAGCCCTGTTTTTACCTGATACTTTCATAAAGGTACAAACACATGAAGTGAGAGGTATATACACATGATTAAACTTTATTTAAAGCATGATTAACCTGAAGCAGGACGGAGTCATGACTTAAAACACCAAAGCAAGGCTTCTAGCTCAGGCTAGCTAGCGTTAGCATATTACCTTCAAAGTTGCAAAGAAAATAAGAAACGTAAAATTTGAAGCCTTTATCCAGTTTGCTACGTGGTGTCGTACTGGATGTCCGGACGATCCTCCGTATATCATTAACAGATACTTTAGGCAACTCCAGCAAACACCTTGTAAACTTCATCTCTGCCATCATAACTGTCTACTGTCACTGTCTAATGTTTTTTTCCGCTAACCGGAAATGCCCAAGCATCCTTAGGCCAATGCGGAAGTGATGCGTGCATACAGCCTATTGGTTAGAGGGCTGTAAACAGTTCTACTGCAACTTTTCATGCACAGTGGGAAGTTGGAATGTATAACACAAACTTAGTTAGATAGAGCCTGTGCTTACCATGAGAAACAGATTTCCCAATCTTCTCCTCCTCTTCTTCATCTTTAATGTTGACATTCAGCTCCAGTTTTTGACTGCAGTCTTCCAGCTTCACTGTTGCCATCTCTGGCTCCTGCAGTGCAAACTGGGCTCCACTGTCACAATCAGGACCCAGTGACTGTAGGTTTGGACTCAGTGTGGAAGGAGAGAGGCAGGCTGGGTTTTTCTTCACTGTTGATGTTATCAGCCTCAGAGTTAATCTGAGTCGGCCTGTAGTAATAAAGATAAACGGACACAAAAGTTATTGGCTGACATTTCTGGCACTTTCTTTATTCTCAAAATATATAATATTTTTTCTTGTTCAATTCTCACTTCAATAGATCAGGTAGCTAAATATTGACAACAAAACATTAATTTATTTCCATTAGACACAAAGTACAAACTTTAAATTACACTGGGTCCGACGTACTAAATTGTCATACTTGAGTAAAAGTAAAGATACCTTAATAGAAAATTACTCAAGTAAAATAGATAATCACCCAGCAATATACTACTTGAGTAAAAGTCTAAAAGTATAACGTTTTAAATGTACTTAAACCAACGGTCAATGGTGGATAAAGTACTAAATATTCATACGTGAGTAAAAGTAAATGCCATCAAATTAATATTAATGGATTTTCTTGTTTATTTTAATTCACGGACAGCCAGGGGCACACTCCAACATCATTTACAAACGCAGAATTTGTGTTTAGTGAGTCCGCCAGATCAGAGGCAGTAGGGATGACAATGCGTGATATTGATAGGTGCGTGAATTGGACCATATTGCTGTCCTGCCTGAGCATTCGAAATGTAACGAGTACTTTTGGATGTCAGGGAAAATGTATGGGAGTCAAAAGTACAACTTTTCTTTAGGAATGTAGTGGAGTAAAAGTTGTCAGAAATATAAATAGTAAAGTACAGATAACCCCAAAAACTACTTAAGTAGCACTTCAAAGTATTTTTACATTTTAGTCATTTAGCAGACGCTCTTATCCAGAGCGACTTAATGTAGTGAGTTCATACATTTTTCATACTGATCCCCTGTGGGACTCGAACTCACAACCCTTGCGTTGCAAGTGCCATTATCTACCAACTGAGCCACACAGGACCACGTAGTTACTTTAAAGCACTGCCAATTGTATTTCTCATTCACACCACAGAAATGGTCTCCCTCTCATGCACCTGCACCCCATTCATAGATGCAAACTGCTTTAGTGCCTATACGATAGTATCTTCTGAACAGGGACGTTTTGTTAAGAGCCCCGACACTAGTCTAAACATTACACGCATCGCTTGCGGTAGGTTTTTTTGGAAGCATAAGGAACGTATCTTTCATATCAGCTAAATATAATTTTCAAAAAACAAAAAGGTTAAATTACTACACACCTTTTATAGGGTTAGTGTTTCCACATGGTCCTATCTCCATGTTACAGCACTTGTTTACCGAAGATAGACGGAAGCCATAGGCCCTGTGCTAATTAGCTATCTAGCGTGCTCCCAACAGCTCTGTGTCAGCTAACTGGGGAGGAAGTGTAGTTTGTGTACTGGAGGCACACACAGTGTATGGATCTGTGCAAAACTGCTACAGTAAGTGTATCTTTATTTGAAAGATTAGTTCTCGCTGACATGAAACGATGATTATTTACGTTTCTCAACGTTAAAACACAGCATTGGAATTGTAGTTTACACAGAGCCAAATGTGGACGAATGTAATGTCTGAAAACCCTACATACGGAGAAGGGATTTTGAGAGCTACTGCACTGCCTTCACTGAATTCTGTTAAAGGGCATGTAGCAGCTATTTCTCAATGCTTGAAATGCATATAATAGTAACTTAGAGAACCCCCAGAAAACATTCCCAAATGACAAACTTATAAATCCATTTTTATAAAACTGTAATATTGTTCTAAATGTTGGGTTTGAGGTTCTGCAAATTAAATGTTAATAATATTGTAATCCTCACAGTTTTCCATACTAAAACGTATAGTACAACTTGGTGCCACCAGTTTACCATGTAGAGTAGGCTACAGCAGGCTATTTTTTAAGCCTTTTGAGTCATAAAAATTAGATCTTGCTTTAGGGCCTTTCCGGCCGTCTCCGTGGTTATATGCTTGGAGCATAAATTGTACCATTGTAAGCTAATAAATACATTTCCAAGTTAGATCTCATGTATATTTATGCAATAAGGCCCGAGGAGGTGTGTTATATGGCCAATATACCACGGCTAAGGGCTGTTAGGCACGATGCAACGCCTGAGGTGGCCTTATTGCTATTATAAACTGGTTACCAACATATGTAGAACAGTTTTTTAAAAATGTTTTTCTCATATCTGTGGTGTATGTCTGATATACCACAGCTTTCAGCCAATCAGCATTCAGGGCTCGAACAACCCCGACCACCCAATGTATATTTACTACAGTAAAATAATATACTGCACCAACTACATAAATATCTGATAGGGGCCATTATCTTCTACGTGGACTTTAAACGAACATCAAAATGGACGACGCCATTTTAACAGCTCGTAAGATTATACATTTTTACACAAAACCAATAACATGTCAAACGAACACATAAATCTCAAATTGATTCTTTATTAAACTACATTGACGAAATGATGTACATTCACTCAGACAAATACAAAATCTCTAACTATGTGACTTGTAAAATAGTTTTTAATCACGTTTTTCACACACTCGGTTTGACACAAAATAACACATAACTTTATCAAACGGGAGAATACCTTAACGGATTTGATACCTAGCATGTTATTACATGTTCTTTCGATATTAGAAAGTTTAAACGTGCTATTACATACCTGTAGTAATACATTTGAAACGGACACAAAGTTGTCGTCTTGACAACACAGGTCTGGCGCATTCTTTATTCTGAATAATAGGGCGCGCCAATCCGGAACTTCCTGTTCCCCCACTACCACAGTGCAACAACGACATCTATTGGACTGATGGACTAACTACCAGAGGTGTGGACTCGAGTCATGTGACTTGGACTCGAGTCAGACTCGAGTCATGAATTTGATGACTTCAGACTCGACTCGACAAAATGTACAAAGACTTGCAACTCGACTTGGACTTTAACATCAATGACTCGTGACTTGACTTGGACTTGCGCCTTATGACTCGAGAAGACTTGCTACGAGGACTTGTAATGACTTGCAAAGGCTTGCTAAGAGGACTTGAAATGACTCGAAACTAAAATGTAGGACTTTGGACTCGACTTGAGACTTGATGGCTTTGACTTTTGACTCGACTTGGGACTTGCCTCATCTTTGACTCGACTTGACTCGGGACTCGAGGGCAAAGACTTGAGACTTACTTGTGACTTGCATAACAATGACTTTGTCCCACCTCTGCTAACTACCTCTTCTTCTTATCTAGTATAATGACGTTCAGGTAATGTGTATGCTGCAACCTACTGTTCTGTTAGTAAACTGGATTTTAAAAAAAATGCCCATTGCGGAAAAGGGAGATAAACTACATCACACAAAATTAAAAGATATTAAAAAAGTCACAGTCCAATCCAGATCACATCCCTACACAGGCTCTGGGGCCTTGGAGGGCGGAACATCTTCAGTCAGTATTCCCTGCAATCAGTGGAGGCTCCTCAGAGGAGGAAGGGGAGGACCATTCATTATTTTATTTTTTTAAATAGCGAAACATTTAAAAAGTTATCCTTTTTAGAAACAATTATAACAAATATATTCACATCACCAAATAATTACTTAAAACACACTGTTTTGCAATGATGGTCTACAGTAGCCTCAACAGCACTCTGTAGGTTAGCACCATGGTGTAGCCGGAGGACAGCTAGCTTCCGTCCTCCTCTGGGTACATTGACTTCAATACAAAACCTACGAGGCTCATGGTTCTCATCCCCTTCCATAGACTTACACAGTAATTATGACAACTTCCGCAGGACATCCTCCAACCTATCTGAGCTCTTGCAGCATGAACTGACATGTTGTCCATCAAATCAAAGGATCAGAGAATGAATCTAGTACTTAAAGCATAAGGTACAGCTAGCTAGCACTGCAGTGCATAAAATGTGGTGAGTAGTTGACTCAATGAGAGAGAAAGACAATAGTTGAACAGTTCTGAACAAATTCACTTCTTCAAACATGAAGGAGGAGGAAGAGAGAGATATTTATATTTTTACTTTCACTTACAGTGAGGGAAAAAAAGTATTTGATCCCCTACTGATTTTGTATGTTTGCCCACTGACAAAATAAATGATCAGTCTATAATTTTAATGGTAGGTTTATTTGAACAGTGAGAGACAGATTAACAACAACAAAATCCAGAAAAACGCATGTCAAAAATGTTATAAATTGATTTGCATTTTAATTAGGGAAATAAGTATTTGACCCCCTCCCAATCAGAAAGATTTCTGGCTCCCAGGTGTCTTTTATACAGGTAACGAGCTGAGATTAGGAGCACACTCTTAAAGGGAGTGCTCCTAATCTCAGCTTGTTACCTGTATAAAAGACACCTGTCCACAGAAGCAATCAATCAATCAGATTCCAAACTCTCCACCATGGCCAAGACCAAAGAGCTCTCCAAGGATGTCAGGGACAAGATTGTAGACCTACACAAGGCTTGAATGGGCTACAAGACCATCGCCAAGCAGCTTGGTGAAAACAGTTGGTGCGATTATTCGAAACACAAAAGAACTGTCGATCTCCCTCGGCCTGGGGCTCCATGCAAGATCTCACCTCGTGGAGTTGCAATGATCATGAGAACGGTGCGGAATCAGCCCAGAACTACACGGGAGGATCTTGTCAATGATCTCAAGGCAGCTGGGACCATAGTCATCAAGAAAACAATGGTACATGGCGCTGTATTAGCAAAGACACTATTAAGACTTTCTAGAGTACCATATATAACTGGATTTTTTTATGCTAAGGTCAACTATATACAAAGAAACATGCGGCCAGAGCTGCTCTGTGTGTGTGTGTCTGTCATCTTATTTGTACAGGAATTTTGCCCGTCTGTCCTTCTGAGTGGCAAACCTCTCAATGACCCTTTGATTAAAGTCAGGAATGTCCCTGACAAGTTTCTTCTCCATGGAGAGCATGGCCAGAGCGTTCAGGCGATCCTGTGTCATGCTGTTTCTCAGGAAGGTCTTGATCCTTTTCAGTGTAGAGAAGCACCTTTCTGACTCAGCAGTTGTCATGGGTGTGGTGATGAGGATCTTGAGGAGGCTGGCAGTCTCTGTGAAAGTGCTCTGAAGGTTGTTCTCCATGAAGAACTGGTACAGGGGCACTGCACCACTACAAGCCTTGAACTCACTGTTCTCATAGATGAGGGACAGTTTGGTTTTGAGCTTGGCCTTGTTCAACATGGGGTACGCCTCCACGGTTGTTTCAAGCGCTGTATCGGGGAACTTCACACTGTGTTGTGGGAACAACTCTCCGTGCAATAGTGTTGCGCTGATGAGGTGCTGGGTGAAGGAGAACCTCTCTTTGGCATGACTCAGGATGGTATCACATACCTGTAAAAGATACATCATCAGCTTTAATTTGCAATTAAGCTATTTTGATGCAAGTGATCCTGACTGACACATGCCTATGTCCAACTCAAGTATATGATTACCAAGGTGCTGATTGTTCAGGGTTTTGGCTACATACTACCAGGCCTGAAAAAAGTTCTAGGTGGGAAACACTGACAATTACATCACAACTTACCTCTATAGCCAACCTCTGTTGTTCTCCTGGTCCCAGCATCCTCCGTCGCTTGATGGGCTGTTGCTGCTCGTCAGATGCGCTGTCCCCACACAAAGAGGGAATTGAGGCCCTGGGTCCAAAAAATAAAGTTTAATTTGATAACTTGCAATCAGACTTCTTAACTCACTGTAATTCCCCCTCAACACACAACCAGTGACTTATATATATATATATAGACAGACAGACAGACAGACAGACAGACAGTGTGTATATACACACAAACTATGTCTAGTAACTGCTTTTAACCTGTGATGTACATAATTAACTGATGTTATTACGTTTTAAAGCCTTTTTCTATTACATTTGTGAGAGGGATGCAACATAATTTTTGTTCTGCTGTTCACTTAGCAATAAAGTTAATATTCAATAACAACTAGGCCTCTTCTAGAAATTGACCTGGTGGACACCTGAATAATTATTACAAACTGTGTAGTACTTTCCTGCATTATTATCAACGTCTGATTGTGTCTTCTCTTTCCTTTTAAAATACTAAAACAAATATAATTGTGACGGCTCTATGATAATCACTCACACAAGCACCAACTGGCAGTGGGTGGAAACGTCAGTCGTCTCGTCAGCTTGAATGGCGATAAAATCAGCACTCTTTACTTCCTCCAGGATGTAATCCTTAAGCATTGACAGCATACAGTCCAACAGCTCGTTCTGTATCGTCTTTGACGTGCCCTTAAAAAACGGTAGCTGTCTTCAGGTGCTCCTCCAGCACACTGTCGAGGGAGGCAACAAAATCCACTAAGCCCCGGAAAATGCCGGGGGTTGTCTGAGGAGTCAGTCTCCTCGTGCCCACGCAAGGCCAACTCAAAAGCCCCACAGAACTTCACACAATCGATAATTTTGGATAGAATGTGCCTGTTTTTATCCACCTCCTCATTGTGTTTCCTCACCGCAATCCTGTGGCCGTCATCCAGCTGCGTAGCAATGTTCACCCCTTCCTAATACAGCTAGCTTTACAGAGTTGTCCATGTGTGCCCTGGTGTTCTCATGTTTCTTTACCTTCTCTGACAGGTGCTTCATATCCCTCACTCCGGTACCTGTCCATGCTGAATCTGACCCCGTCGTTTTAAAAAGCAAGCACGGAAAGCAAAATAAAGCATTAGCATCAGTGCACCCAGCTAGCCAAGCCTTCCTGGTGTACCAGCTACGGGAGAAGCCGCGCATATACTGCTTCCCTTTCTCGCTAGCCTGCTGTCTGATTGAGAGGTCAGGTTGATCTGGGCCCAGCTCTTTCACCCGAACTTTCTCTGACAAAGTTCTCCTCTCAAACGGATCTTGGAGGAGAGATTTCACCGAGTTAGGGTTGGGTCTTGGAGGAGTAACGTTTGCGTTCGCCATTGTTGTCTAGTAAAAATGGCGTCACTGGACCCCGGTCCTTATTTTATCAGGGGCGAGCTTGAGGCGGTAAAATAATCGCCCTCCTTGGATTCGATTTAAGATCGCTTATTGACTACATTTTATGTCATACATTCATATCTTAAATTAGCAATTGGCTTAACTGCTACGTAGACCCGCCTCCTCGGGGCACTTTCTGTATCGCCCAGAGCTGACGAGGGCGTTTGACAGGCAGAGGAAAGGTTGCGAATATGATTTTCTATCATATCTTACACATATTACTGTGTGCATTCCATATTTCAAACACACAAATATTGACATACTGATGTTTTTATTATTATTATTATTATTATTTTTTATTTTTTTATTTTTTAAAATAATTTTATTTAAGGGGCGCCCAGCGCCCTCTATCGGCCAGCCGCCACTGGGTAACACACTACGCCGTGAAGGACTGAAATCCTGCAGCACCCGCAAGGTCACCCTGCTCAAGAAAGCACATACACATGCCCGTCTGAAGTTTGCCAATGAACATCTGAATGATTCAGAGGAGAACTGGGTGAAAGTGTTGTGGTCAGATGAGACCAAAATGGAGCTCTTTGGCATCAACTCAACTCGCCGTGTTTGGAGGAGGAGGAATGCTGCCTATGACCCCAATAACACCATCCCCACCGTCAAACATGGAGGTGGAAACATTATGCTTTGGAGGTGTTTTTCTGCTAAGGGGACAGGACAACTTCACCGCATCAATGGGACGATGGACGGGGCCATGTACCGTCAAATCTTGGGTGAGAACCTCCCTTCCCTCAGCCAGGGCATTGAAAATGGGTCGTGGATGGGTATTCCAGCATGACAATGACCCAAAACACACGGCCAAGGCAACAAAGGAGTGGCTTAAGAAGAAGCACGTTAAGGTCCTGGAGTGGCCTAGCCAGTCTCCAGACCTTAGTCCCATAGAAAATCTGTGGAGGGAGCTGAAGGTTTGAGTTGCCAAACGTCAGCCTCGAAACCTTAATGACTTGGAGAAGATCTGCAAAGAGGAGTGGGACAAAATCCCTCCTGAGATGTGTGCAAACCTGGTGGCCAACTACAAGAAACGTCTGACCTCTGTGATTGCCAACAAGGGTTTTGCCACCAAGTACTAAGTCATGTTTTGCAGAGGGGGTCAAATACTTGTTTCCCTCATTAAAATGCATATCAATTTATAACATTGTTGACATCCGTTTTTCTAGATTTTTTTGTTGTTATTCTGTCTCACTGTTCAAATAACTTATCATTTCTTTGTCAGTGGGCAAACGTACAAAATCAGCAGGTGATCAAATACTTTTTTCCCTCACTAGCTAGCAAATGCAGATGGTTAGTTTAGCCTACTCAAACACCCGGCTCAAACAGAGGGATACTATGTTAGCTAACTGGCTATGACTATCCAACACTGGAACTCTTCCAAGTCAAAGTAAGCTTTTGGTTTTACTAATTTATTGCCACCGGGGCCCGCCGGTGTAACTGCTAAACTGCTTTCTGACTGTACTGCATGATTGTAGCAGGTTTACTAACGTGTTAGTTCTATTAGCTATGTTCATTATTACATTATTTTAGCTAATATGGTGACAACGCTGTAGGCTGTGTGTAGCGGTTATGATATGATGGTTTGGCTTGGAAAGGATTTGTGTTGTTCACAAGTGAAGGGAAAAGGTGAGAGGAGGCGAGCGTTTAGATGCGAGAAGGAATACAACAACCTGTTTGGCTATGAAAGTGAACTGTTTGTGTGTGATCAGGGTGTATTCATTCCGCTGATTCTGTTGAAAAACTTTTCTTAAAAATGGAAGCAAACTGAATTCAGGATAAACATACCTGAATTTGTCCAATAGAAACTCTTGTTTGCAACTGTTGGACTAATGATTACACCATAGATAAGCTAGATGCAGGCAAGAGTGTGCAAGGCGGTATTGAATGTGTCACGGTCTGTCACCTAAAATCTTTCTCTCAATCTGTGCGCCTATGTTGTAAACTTTCATTCATAGGCTAGGTTGTAGCAACCTCATGATGGGTACAGGGAAATGTTGGGTATCATGTAGTAGCCTAAACCCATTGATGTTCCATTGAGCTGGGTATCATGTAGTAGCCTAAACCTATTGATGTTACATTGAGCTGGGTATCATGTAGTAGCCTAAACCTATTGATGTTCCATTGAGCTGGGTATCATGTAGTAGCCTAAACCTATTGATGTTCCATTGAGCTGGGTATCATGTAGTAGCCTAAACCTATTGATGTTACACTGAGCTGGGTATCATGTAGTAGCCTAAACCTATTGATGTTCCATTGAGCTGGGTATCATGTAGTAGCCTAAACCTATTGATGTTCCATTGAGCTGGGTATCATGTAGTAGCCTAAACCTATTGATGTTCCATTGAGCTGGTGAATGGAGTATTAATGACAGTCATCCAATAGGCTGGAATAGAAATAAGGCCATGCTCATTAAATAAACGTCCTCCCTCATCTTCAACTGTTGTTAATTCCTGAAGACCCAAAAACCTTTCAGCCGCACATAAACTAGTTCTCAATCCATGGTGGGGCACAACTAGTATTGCTTTAGAGCCCTAATAAAACGAGGTAGATTGGTCCTACTGCTGTTGAAATGATGGTCCTGATACACTGATTGTAAAGAAGGTGGATTTTGTGGCATTTATTGTCTCACAAAGACAATCTCCAATTTGGACTCCAGACCAAAGGACACATATCCACAGGTTGATGTCCATTGCTCGTGTTTCTTGGCCCAAGCAAATCTCTTCTTATTATTGGTGTCCTTAGTAATAATATAATAATAATAATAATATGCCATTTAGCAGACGCTTTTATCCAAAGTGACTTACAGTCATGCGTGCATACATTTTTGTGTATGGGTGGTCCCGGGGATCGAACCCACTACCCTGGCGTTATAAGCGCCGTGCTCTACCAGCTGAGCTACAGAGGACCACTTTAGTAGTGGTTTCTTTGAAGCAATTCGACCATGAAGACCTGATTCACACAGTCTCCTCTGAACAGTTGTTGTGACTAGAACTCTGTGAAGCATTTATTTGGGCTGCAATTTCTGAGGCTGGTAACTCTAATGAACGTATCCTCTGCAGCAGAGGTAACTCTGGGTCTTCCATTCCTGTGGCGGTCCTCATGAGATCCAGTTTCATCATAGCGCTTGATGGTTTTTGCGACTGCACTTTCTTCAAATGTTCCGTATTGACTGACCTTCATGTCTTAAAGTAATGATGGACTGGCGTTTCTCTTTGCTTATTTGAGCTGTTCCTGACATAATATGGACTTGGTCTTTTACCAAATAGGGCCATCTTCTGTATACCACCCCTACCTTGTCACAACACAACTGATTGGCTCAAACGCATTAAGAAGGAAAGAAATTCCACAAATTAACTTTTAAGAAGGCACACCTGTTAATAGAAATGCATTCCAGGTGACTACCTCATGAAGCTGGTTGAGAGAATGCCAAGAGTGTGCAATGTTGTCATCAAGGCAAAAGGTGGCTATTTGAAGAATCTCAAATATAAAATATATTTTGATTTGTTTAACACCTTTTTGGTTACCATGATTCCATGTGTTATCACACCATCTCTATCTGATACATGTGTCTTCTAGCTCATTCCCACAGAAAACTGCAGAGGGAATCAGTACCACCCGGTTCTACACTTTCTTCATTTGATCCAATTCAACATTGCAAATTATTTTATGAGATGAGAATTAAATGATGGAGTGACTTTAATCTTAGCTGGTCTGAGAGAACTGATGAGGCTTCTCTGCTTGATGTATACTTTGGTGTCTTTTTAAATTGCTCGGTTGAGAGAATCTTTTCTCACAGTGTGTGCAGTGATAAGGCTTCTCTCCAGTGTGTATCCGTTGGTGTGTTTTTACGTAGCCCAATCGGGAGAAACTCTTGCCACAGTAAGAGCAGAAATAACGCTTCTCTCCTGTGTGTGTTCTCTGATTACCTTTTAGCTCAGCTGATAGTTTAAAAGAATTTCCGCTGTCAGAGCAGTAGTTAGGCTTCACTCCTTTATGTATACGTTGGTGTCTTTTTAAGTGGCTCGGTTGAGAGAAACTCTTCCTACAGTAAGAGCAGGAGTAAGGCTTCTCTCCTGTGTGTGTTCTCTGATGAACTTTTAGCTCAGTTGATCTTGTGAAGCATTTTACACAATAAGAGCAGGAGTAAGGCTTCTCTCCTGTATGTTTACGTTCATGTATTCTTAACTGGCCTAGTTGAGAGAAACTCTTCTTACAGTCAGAGCAAGAGTAAGGCGTCTCCCCTGTGTGTGTTCTCTGATGACCTTTTAGCTCAGCTGTTGTTTTAAAACATTTTCCACAGTCAGAGCAGTAGTAAGGCTTCTCTCCTGTATGTATAAGTTCATGTAGTTTTATGTGGCCCAGTCGAGAGAAACTTGCCCCACAGGCAGAGCATAAGTAAGGTTTCTCTCCTGTATGTGTTCTCTGATGAACTTTTAGCTCAGTTGACGTTGTGAAGCATTTTACACAACTAGAGCAGGAGTAAGGCTTCTCTCCTGTATGTATACGTTCATGTAGTTTTAAGTTGCCCAGTCGAGAGAAACTCGCCCCACAGTCATAGCAGGAGTAAGGCTTCTCTCCTGTGTGTGTTCTCTGATGAACTTTTAGCTCAGTTGATGTTGTGAAGCATTTTACACAATTAGAGCAGGAGTAAGGCTTCTCTACAGTATGTATACGTTCATGTAGTTTTAAGTGGCCCAGTCGAGAGAAACTCGCCCCACAGTCAGAGCATAAGTAAGGCTTCTCTCCTGTGTGTGTTCTCTGGTGAACTTTTAGCTCAGCTGTTGTTTTAAAGCATTTTCCACAGTCAGAGCAGTAGTAAGGCTTCTCTCCCGTATGTATACGTTCATGTGTGTTTAAGTTATCCAATCGGGAGAAACTCTTCCCACAGTCAGAGCAGGAGTAAGGCTTCTCTCCTGTGTGTGTTCTCTGATGAACTTTTAGCTTAGTTGATGTTGTGAAGCTCTTCCCACAGTCAGTGCAGGAATACAGATTCACTCCTGTGTGTATTTGTAGGTGTATTTTTAGCTTTGATAGAATTGGGAAAATCTCCTCACAATGTGGGCAGTGGTGAGACCTCTTCGCTCTGAGATTTTCCTGCTGTTGCTCTCTAGATGTAGAGAATGTCTCAACACGGTCTCCTGTGTGAACATCAGAAGTACCAGTCAGTTGGTGTGATATACATGTCAAATCAAATGTATTTTATGAAGCCCTTTTTAGATCAGAAGTTGTCAAAGTGCTTTACAGATGCCCAGCCTAAAACCCCAAAGAGCAAACAATGCAGATGTAGAAGCACAGTGGCTAGGATAAAACTCCCTAGAAGGCAGGAACCTAGGAAGAAACGTAAAGAGGAACCAGGCTCAAAGGGGTGACCAGTCCTCTTCTGGCTGTACCTTGTGACATATGTATTCATATCAGTAGGCTGTACAACACAAAAGGGGAATAAAACTATTCTCAAAGTGGGTAAGAGTCGAAAGCGAAAAAGGTGTAAAAGGAGTGAAAATGATGAGATCATTCTCAACTCACTATCACAAGGGTTAGTCACTACACAGACTCATTCTACTCAACTTTTCATGCACAGTGGGAAGTTGGAACAAACACAAACTTAATTAGATAGAACCTGCTCTTACCCTGAGAAACAGATTTCCCAATCTTCTCCTCCTCTTCTTCATCTTTAATGTTGACATTCAGCTCCCGTGTTTGACTGCAGTCTTCCAGCTTCACTGATGCCATCTCTGGAGAAACGGTCACAAAAGTTAGTCTTGACAGTTCTGGCACTTTCTTTATTCTCAAAAAATATATTATATTTATTTTTGTTCAATTATCTAAGTCCTCTATTGGCTGTACCGGTTGACATATAGTACATTCGGAAAGTATTCAGACCTCTTGACCTTTTCCACATTTTGTTACGTTACAGCATTTTTCTAAAATTTATTAAATTGTTTTTTCCCCCCTCAATCTACACACAATACCCCATAACGGAAAAATCACATTTACATAAGTATTCCGACCCTTTACTCAGTCCTTTATTGAAGCACCTTTGGCAGCAATTAGTCTCGAGTCTTCTTGGGTATGATGCTACAAGCTTGGCACACCTGTATTTAGGGAGTTTTTCCCATTCTTCTCTGCAGATCCTGCACACTTATTTTCAGGTCTCTCCAGAGATGTTCGATCAGGATCAAGTCTGGGCCACTCAAGGACATTACGAGACTTGTCCCGAAGCCACTCCTGCGTTGTTTTGGCTGGGTGCTTAGGGTCGTTGTCCTGTTGGAAGGTGAACCTTCGCCCCAGTCTGAGGTCCTGAGCGCTCTGGAGCAGGTTTTCATCAAGGATCTCTCTGTACTTTGCTCTGTTTATCTTTCCCTCAATCCGCACTAGTCTTCCAGGCCCTGCTGGTGAAAAAACATCCCCACAGCATGATGCTGCCACCACCATGCTTCACCATAGGGATGGTGCCAGGTTTCCTCCAGATGTGACACTTGGCATTCAGGCCAAAGACTTCAATCTTGGTTTCATCAGACCAGAGAATCTTGTTTCTCATGGTCTGATAGGCCGTTAGGTGCCTTTTGGCAAACTCCAAGTGAGCTGTCATGTGCCTTTTACTGAGGAGTGGCTTCCATCTGGCCACTCTACCATAAAGGCCTGATTGGTGGAGTGCTACAGAGATGGTTGTCCTTCTGGAAGGTTCTCCCATCTCAACAGAGGAACTCTGGAGCTCTGTCAGAGTGACCTTCGGGTTCTTGGTCACCTCCCTGACTAAGGCCCTTCTCCCTGTATTTCTCAGTTTGGCCGGGTGGCCAGCTCTAGGAAGAGTCTTGGTGGTTCCAAACTTCTTCAATTTAAGAATGATGGAGGCCACTGTGTTCTTGGGGACCTTCATTGCTGCAGAAATGTTTTGGGACCATTCCCCAGATCTGTGCCTCGACACAATCCTGTCTCAGAGCTCTACGGACAATTCCTTTGACCTCATGGCTTGGTTTTTGCTCTGACGTGCACTGTCAACTGTGGGACCTTATATAGACAGGTATGTGCCATTCCAAATCATGTCCAATCAATTGAATTTACCACAGGTGGACTCCAATCAAGTTGTAGAAACATCTCAAGGATATCAATGGAAACAGGAGGCACATGAGCTTAATTTCAAGTCTCATAGCAAAGGGTCTGAATACTTACGTAAATAAGTTATTTCTGCTTTGTTTGTTTTTATGTGCAAAAATTTGTAAAACCTGTTTTCGCTTTGTCATGAGGGGAAACATTTTTTACATCCATTTTAGAATAATGCTGTAACATAATAAAATGTGAAAAAAGTCAAGGGGTCTGAATACTTTCTGAATGCACTGTATATCATCCACTCACTATCACAAGGGTTAGTAACTACAGACTCATTTCATAGAAAAATTTATGCACTCACTAACTGTAAGTCGCTCTGGATAAGAGTGTCTGCTAAATGACTAAAATGTAAAATGTAAATAGAACAATACTGGTGTCAAACCATGCAAGTCTCAGTAGCATGAAATAACATCTACCTTCTCATTGAAACAGTTCTACTGCAACTTTTCATGCACAGTGGGAAGTTGGAATGAATAACAAACTTAGTTAGATAGAACATTTTCTTACCATGAGAAACAGATTTCCCAATCTTCTCCTCCTCTTCTTCATCTTTAATGTTGACATTCAGCTCCCGTGTTTGACTGCAGTCTTCCAGCTTCACTGATGCCATCTCTGGAGAAACGGTCACAAAAGTTAGTCTTGACAGTTCTGGCACTTTCTTTATTCTCAAAAAATATATTATATTTATTTTTGTTCAATTATCTAAGTCCTCTATTGGCTGTACCGGTTGACATATAGTACATTCGGAAAGTATTCAGACCTCTTGACCTTTTCCACATTTTGTTACGTTACAGCATTTTTCTAAAATTTATTAAATTGTTTTTTCCCCCCTCAATCTACACACAATACCCCATAACGGAAAAATCACATTTACATAAGTATTCCGACCCTTTACTCAGTCCTTTATTGAAGCACCTTTGGCAGCAATTAGTCTCGAGTCTTCTTGGGTATGATGCTACAAGCTTGGCACACCTGTATTTAGGGAGTTTTTCCCATTCTTCTCTGCAGATCCTGCACACTTATTTTCAGGTCTCTCCAGAGATGTTCGATCAGGATCAAGTCTGGGCCACTCAAGGACATTACGAGACTTGTCCCGAAGCCACTCCTGCGTTGTTTTGGCTGGGTGCTTAGGGTCGTTGTCCTGTTGGAAGGTGAACCTTCGCCCCAGTCTGAGGTCCTGAGCGCTCTGGAGCAGGTTTTCATCAAGGATCTCTCTGTACTTTGCTCTGTTTATCTTTCCCTCAATCCGCACTAGTCTTCCAGGCCCTGCTGGTGAAAAACATCCCCACAGCATGATGCTGCCACCACCATGCTTCACCATAGGGATGGTGCCAGGTTTCCTCCAGATGTGACACTTGGCATTCAGGCCAAAGACTTCAATCTTGGTTTCATCAGACCAGAGAATCTTGTTTCTCATGGTCTGATAGGCCGTTAGGTGCCTTTTGGCAAACTCCAAGTGAGCTGTCATGTGCCTTTTACTGAGGAGTGGCTTCCATCTGGCCACTCTACCATAAAGGCCTGATTGGTGGAGTGCTACAGAGATGGTTGTCCTTCTGGAAGGTTCTCCCATCTCAACAGAGGAACTCTGGAGCTCTGTCAGAGTGACCTTCGGGTTCTTGGTCACCTCCCTGACTAAGGCCCTTCTCCCTGTATTTCTCAGTTTGGCCGGGTGGCCAGCTCTAGGAAGAGTCTTGGTGGTTCCAAACTTCTTCAATTTAAGAATGATGGAGGCCACTGTGTTCTTGGGGACCTTCATTGCTGCAGAAATGTTTTGGGACCATTCCCCAGATCTGTGCCTCGACACAATCCTGTCTCAGAGCTCTACGGACAATTCCTTTGACCTCATGGCTTGGTTTTTGCTCTGACGTGCACTGTCAACTGTGGGACCTTATATAGACAGGTATGTGCCATTCCAAATCATGTCCAATCAATTGAATTTACCACAGGTGGACTCCAATCAAGTTGTAGAAACATCTCAAGGATATCAATGGAAACAGGAGGCACATGAGCTTAATTTCAAGTCTCATAGCAAAGGGTCTGAATACTTACGTAAATAAGTTATTTCTGCTTTGTTTGTTTTTATGTGCAAAAATTTGTAAAACCTGTTTTCGCTTTGTCATGAGGGGAAACATTTTTTACATCCATTTTAGAATAATGCTGTAACATAATAAAATGTGAAAAAAGTCAAGGGGTCTGAATACTTTCTGAATGCACTGTATATCATCCACTCACTATCACAAGGGTTAGTAACTACAGACTCATTTCATAGAAAAATTTATGCACTCACTAACTGTAAGTCGCTCTGGATAAGAGTGTCTGCTAAATGACTAAAATGTAAAATGTAAATAGAACAATACTGGTGTCAAACCATGCAAGTCTCAGTAGCATGAAATAACATCTACCTTCTCATTGAAACAGTTCTACTGCAACTTTTCATGCACAGTGGGAAGTTGGAATGAATAACAAACTTAGTTAGATAGAACATTTTCTTACCATGAGAAACAGATTTCCCAATCTTCTCCTCCTCTTCTTCATCTTTAATGTTGACATTCAGCTCCAGTGTTTGACTGCAGTCTTCCAGCTTCACTGATGCCATCTCTGGCTCCTGCAGTGCAAACTGGGCTCCACTGTCACAATCAGGACCCAGTGACTGTAGGTTTGGACTCAATTGGAAGGAGAGAGGCAGGCTGGGCTTGTCCTCACTGTTGATGTTGCCGGCCTCAGACTTAATCTGAGTCAGCCTGTAGTAATAAAGAGAAACAGACAAAAGTTATTGTCTTGACAGTTCTGGCACTTCCTTTCTCTAAAAATATATTATATTTCTTCTTGTTCAATTATCTAATTCAGTGCTTGACTTGGACTGAAATAGGTGCTGGTACTGTTTATATTAAGGTGCAGGAACTCCACAATACTGTTGAGTTAATATTCTATAAGAGGAACATGAGCTCAAGCCGTAGAAATTTGAGGTGCCGGTACTCAGCTCCGGTGAGCTCCTGTCCAAGTCAAGCACTGATCTCATTTCAATAGATCAGGTAGCTAAGCATAGAAAACAAAACATGAATTCATTCACATTAGACACAAAGTACCCACTTTAAATTAGGCTACACAATGTAAGTGTACTTAACCTATAGTAGATTTCCCAAATTCACATAAATGACTTAAAAACCATGTAGTAAAGTTACTGTATGTTTTAGGCAGCACTATGTACTATGTTCCTGAATAACCTTGTCTTCACTGTATTATTTCAATCAAAAACCAATTGTATTTCCGTTCACACCACAGTAACATTTATAGACAAAGATAGAAACAACTGAATGTGTCTGAATATTAGTACACATGTAGAAAACCGATAATCATTACATTCAGCTTCAAAACTGTAGTGCAACCTGTTATATCTAGCCTAGTTGTAAAAGAACGGACATCTGCACAGTTTCACATTGAACATCACTCTGTCGTTTAATGACATGTGCCACGCATTCTGACAACCCATTCATCCGTAACGCAGCACACTGTCGTAAACCATAACAACGTACAGTACGACGTACAGCACGTCGTACCATACATAACATTTCCCCCCCCTTTCCAAAACCAGGGACTGGTACCATATATAAAATGTCCATAGGGCAAGAACCTAGAGTGATACCTGTAAGAAATAAACATTAACCCTTAAACGGATGGACTCTCCAAACTAGCCAGTTCAGTCCATTAACCTGGAGGTTGACTAAGACACCTAACGGAGCCTAAGAATGAAAAGAGGTTAAGTAGTCCCCCAGATAAGCAGGGCGAGTTCGTGCCCGCATAGGCCTTTCTTCCACCGTCACCGCTTGTGGCTCTGGCCCTTGGGGAACCCACAGAGGCTGGGGCTCAGGTGGTAGTGGTGGAGGAGGTCCATCCGGTGGCGTCTCTGGCCTGCATGTCTGTTTTGTGTGCCTTCGTGTTCCTTGAGGGGCAGGGACTTTTCTGAGGCGGCTGGCGTGCCAGCGTGATCCATTGCTCATCATGAATGTGGCGGGCCCCAGTTGTCGACTGACCTGCAAGGGGTCCGACCAGAATGAGGCCATTTTGTTGCACCGCTGAGGCCGTCGGGCTCGGACCCAGTCTGACACTTGAATGATCGACTTCTTCACCCTGTGTGCCTTGTCAAAACGCTGTTTCATTGCTCTTTGGTGCCTGGTCACTGCCTGCTGTTCTTGGGTGCGCCTAGTCGCCGGTTCTGCTACTCTCTGTGTTCTGAGTCTGTCCAGTGGCAGTTCCATCTCACGACCTAGCATGAGGGATGCCGGGGAGACCTGTGTTGTTGTGTGTTTGCTTGCTCTGTAGTGCATTAGCGTTTGATTCAAAGCAGTTTGGAACGTGCACCCCTGGACCAGGTGCGCTCTGATGCCGTTCTTCAGCGTTTGGTTGAAGCGTTCCACCCCTCCGTTAGCTTGTGGGTTGTAGTAGGCCGTGCGGATGTGTTTGATTCCCTTGTTGCTGAGATATGAGGAGAACTCGGCAGAGGTTAGCTGGGGCCCATTGTCCGTGGTAAGGGTGAGGGGTAGGCCCCACCTTGTGAACAGGCTGTCTAGGATGTCCACGATGGCCTGTGCTGTGACAGTTCCGACAGGAACCACTTCTGGCCACTTAGAGTGGAGGTCATACACCACCACCAGGAAGCGCTGATGGTGAGGGACTGCGTGTCCATGGATCTCGCCACAGATGTCCAGTTGGATGTGCTCCCAGGGGTGGGACGGCCATGCGAGAGGCTGCAGGGGGGTGGGGCGGACTGTCCTGTTTTCCCACTGAGGAGGCATGCAGCACAATCCCTGACCAGGGCTTCAATGTCGTGGTCGATGCCTGGCCACCACACAAGGTCTCGACATCGCTGTTTGACCTTGACTATGCCCAAGTGACCCTCGTGCGCCATGGATAGAACACGCGCACGCAGGCCACTCGGGACCACAGTGCAAAACCCTCGAGAGACACAGACTTCTTCCCAGCAAGAAAGTTCGTGCTTCACTCTGGCGAAAGTCGCCAGCTCTTCCGGCACATGTGCTGGCCATCCAGTGCGTATGTAGGTGCGCAGGGTAGACAGTGTGGGATCCTGTTCCGATGCTTGCTTCAGCTCCTCCAGTGAGACGACTGACTGAAGAGGAGCGTAGAGCATTTGTACAAGCTCTGTTTCGTTGTCGTCTGGCAAGACGGTTGGAGTAGGAGCGTCAAAGGAGCGTGAGAGGAGGTCTGCCACCACGTTATCCCTCCCCGGAGTGAACTTCAGCTGATAGTCATACTGTCTGAGGCGGTCGGCCCATCTGTGCAGCCGAAGTGGCTTGTGGCCAGTTCCTGATGCTGACAGTAGCGTTGTGAGGGACTGGTGGTCGGTTCGGAGTGTGAACAGACGGCCATATAGGTAGAGGTGCCACCTTTCGCACGCCCAGACACAGGCCAGTGCTTCTCGTTCGCCCACAGAGTACCGTTGTTCTGTGGGGCTCAGGGGCCCCTTGAGGCGAAGGCGACGGGCCTCTCAATGCCATTCTGCAGCTGTGAGAGGACAGCTCCTAGTGCTCCAGCTGAGGCGTCACATGTGACAATGGTGTGGCAGACGGGGTCAAAGTGAGCCAAGACTGGGGCTGTGGTGAGCTGGCTCTTCAGTGAGCGGACCGCGTCTGAGCAGGCTGCCGTCCAGGCCCATGGCTCATCCTTCTTGAGGAGCTGGCGAAGGGGCGCTGTGGTCTGAGAGTAGTGGGGCAGAAACCGGAGGTAGTAAGCTGTCATGCCCAAGAATGAGGCCACCTGAGAGGCTGAGGTCGGTTCCGGGATCCGGTGGACGGCTTCAATGTTCGACATGAGTGGGGCAATGCCTTTGGCCGACAGGCGGAAGCCCACAAACTCGACGGCTGGAGCTGCAAAGGTGCACTTTCCACCGTTCAGGGTCAGGTTGTTCCGCAGTAGAGCACTGAATACTCTGTGGAGTCGATAATCATGGATGTGGAGGTCAGGGCCGTGGACCACGATGTCATCCAGATAGACCGCCACCCCAGGTATTCCAGCGAGGATGGTGCTCATCACCTTCTGGAAGCAGCTGGGGGCGGAGCTAAGTCCAAAAGGCATGCGTGTATATCTGAACACGCCAGCGTGTGTGACAAAGGCCGTGAGGTCTCTGCTAGCTGCATGGAGGGGTACCTGAAGATAACCCTGACGAAGGTCAAGCTTCGTGAAGATCGTGGAGCCATGGAATTGTGCGGTCAGCTCCTCAGCTGTAGGCAAGGGGTACTTATCCGGGACAACGGCCTTGTTCACAGCACGGAGATCCACACAGGTCCGGATTCCACCGGACTTTTTGGTTGCAATGACCAAGTTTGAAATCCAGGGGGCAGCGTTGACTGGCTCAATGATGCCTGCATCCAACTGTGACTGGAGATCTTTTGTGACATCATCACGCAGTGCAAAGGGAATGCGCCGCAGGGGCTGCATGACTGGGGTCACTTCCCGGATTCACTAGGGGCCTGTGAGTAAAGGCTGTGAGGCAGCCCAGTCCATCAAACAGAGTCGGCCAGTTCTGTTGCCATGTGCAGGTAACCTGGTAGATAGCTGACCCACTGTCATCTCTCAGTGTGAATCCCAAGCCTGTGAAGAGGTCGAGGCCCAGGAGGTTGGCACCCCGCTTTGCAACATGAAATGTGAATGATGGCAGATGTTTGGTGCCGTAGTGTACTGGGACCTGGAGGGTGCCTACAATGTCTATCTTAGATCTACCGTACCCACACAGGGCAGTGGAGGGCTGTTGGAGTGGTAGGTGACTGAAAAACTTGTAGTAAGTGGCAAGGTTGAGCAACGACACCGCAGCGCCAGTATCCAGCAGCAAAGGCAAACCCACCTCACCCAGCTGCACAGTGCATGTCCTGAATGACACATGGTTGGTGGAGACGGTTCGGATTTCCGTGTGTTCATGTTGAGAGTGAGATGAAACGAAGGGCCTATTCTGGGTGGAGCTAGTAGCAGGGGCAGAACGACACACTTTCGCAAAGTGATTGTATTTTGAACAGTTCTTGCATATTTTCCCACGGGCTGGGCAGTTTGAAGCCCTTGAATTGTGAGAGCTAGCCCCACAGTTGCCACAGCTAGTTCTGTTTGTTTGTCTGTGTGCCTGCTGCACGGGCATGTCGGTGTCTGTGTCCATGCAGCTATCGACGCGGGAGGGCGTGCGCAGCGCGTGATCGTTGTAGTGCGCCTGCTCGGGCTGAAGCTGCTGTGTGAGAATGGCTGGGGGCCGAGTGTATGCTGCAGAGCTGTCTGTTAGCATAGAAGAGCATTCCAACGCCGCTTCAACCTGGAGTGCTATTTTAATAGCTCCATCTAGTTGTAAATTATCCGATTCCAAAAGCAGTTTCTCCCTTGTCTTTTCACATAACGTCCCCTCTATCAACTGATCCCTGATGATCTCGTCCTGAAGTGTCCCGTAGTTACAAGAGCTAGCCAAATCCCTCAGATTAGCCACGTAGCTTTGAATGGACTCACCCGGCCGTTGGTGTCTCTTCCGTAGCCGGTAGCGTCGGAGGAGCACTCGCTCTTTCCCGGCGAAGTGGTTCCGTAAGAGGCTGACTGCAGCAGTGAATGTAGGAGCCGATCCAAGCGCTCTGAAAATCCTCTGTCCCTCTGTACCAAGGCAGTGACGGAGCAGTGCTGTCCTCCGCTTGTCGGAGATTGTAGAAAAGTCCATAGCTTCTAAATAAGTGTTAAAACTATCAAGCCAGTTATTCCACGGGACTGGAGGTTCGCCAGGCACGGCGAGGAATGGTGCTGGCGGTGGTAAACTGAATTCAGCCATCTTCGTCGCCAATGTTATATCTAGCCTAGTTGTAAAAGAACGGACATCTGCACAGTTTCACATTGAACATCACTCTGTCGTTTAATGACATGTGCCACGCATTCTGACAACCCATTCATCCGTAACGCAGCACACTGTCGTAAACCATAACAACGTACAGTACGACGTACAGCACGTCGTACCATACATAACACAACCGTGAAAATTGTCTCTATCTGATGCACCCGCACTGTCCGCACTGAAGTCCGTTGACGCTGACCGAGAAGACGCCGCCATTTTACCAGCTTGTGAATTTTACACAAAACCAATAACATGCAAAACGAACTCAGAAATATCAAATAAATTGATTATTTATTAAACTAACATGAGAAAATTATGTGCATCCACTCAGACAAACCCAAAGTCTCTAGCTATGTGACTTGTAAAATAGTTTTTATCACGTTCTTCCCTCGGTTTGACAAAATAATAACACTTCAAACCTTTGCCAAACGTGATAATCCCTTAACGGATGTGTTACCTAACATGGTATGACATGTTCTTTAGATATTAGAACGTTTAAACGTGCTATTACATACCTGTAGTAATAAATAGAAACGGACACAAAGGTTATCTTCTTGACTGCACAGTTATGACGCTTTCCTTATACTGAAGAACGGTGCGCGCATGCCCGGAACTTCCTGTTCCCCCACTACCACCGTCCGTGCATTCCGGCATCCTTGGAATGGACCTACCCCATTACATGAGAAGGGGGTCGCTTCTCTCGCTCTCGCTGCTCGCTGCTCGCTGCTCGCTCTCGCTGCTCGCTCTCGCTCGCTCGCTCGCTGCTCGCTCTCTCGCTCTCGCTGCTCGCTCTCTCGCTGCTCGCTCTCTCGCTGCTCGCTCTCTCGCTGCTCGCTCTCGCTCTCTCGCTCTCTCAATTTCAATTTAAGGGCTTTATTGGCATGGGAAACGTATGTTAACATTGCCAAAGCATGTAAAGTAGATAGTAAACAAAAGTGAAATAAACAATAAATATTAACAGTAAACATTACACTCAGAAGTTCCAAAAGAATAAAGACATTTCAAATGTCATATCATTTATATATATACAGTGTTGTAACAATGTGCAAATAGTTAAAGTACAAATGGGAAAATAAATAAACATAAATATGGGTTGTATTTACAATGGTCTCTCTCTCTCTCTCTCTCTCTCTCTCTCTCTCTCTCTCTCTCTCTCTCTCTCTCTCTCTCTCTCTCTCTCTCTCTCTTCTTCTTCTTCTTCTTCTTCTTCTTCTTCTTCTTCTTCTAAATCCATACTGGGTCGCTGTCTCTTCCGGAACACATCTCCTTTGCATAGAGTTGATCAAGCTGTTGATTGTGGCCTGTGGAATGTTGTCCCACTCCTCTTCAATGGCTGTGCGAAGTTGCTGTATATTGGCGGGAACTGGAACAAGCGGTGTTACAGGTCGATCCAGACCATCCCAAACATGCTCAATGGGTGATATGTCTGGTGAGTATGCAGTCCATGGAAGAATTGGGACATTTTCAGCTTCCAGGAATTGTGTACAGATCCTTGAGACATGGGGCTGTGCATTATCATGGTGAAACATGAGGTGATGGAGGTGGATGAATGGCAAGACAATGGGCCTCAGGATCCGCTCCCCACACCACTCCCCACACAACACCATACACCTCGTCTGCAATTGTGAGAAATTAACATTAAATTCTCTGTCAACAGCTCTGGTGGACATTCCTGCAGTCAGCATGCCAATTGCGTGCTCCCTCAACTTGAGACATCTGTGGCATTGGGTTGTGTGATAAAACTGCACATTTTAGAGTGGCATTTTTGAATTTGCATTTATTAGGTGCACCAGTGTAATTATGATCATGCTGTTTAATCAGCTTCTTGATATGCCACACCTTTGAGGTGGATGTATTATCTTGGCAAAGGAGAAATGGTCACTAATAGGGATGTAAACACATTTGTGCACAAAATTGAAAAGATAAGATTCCGTGTGTGTGGAACATTTCTGGGATCTTTTATTCCAGCTCAAGAAACATGGGACCAACGCTTTACATGTTGCGTACAGTATAACAAAAATTATAATACAAACTACAATAACAAAATGTAAATTCAACTAAAATAAGCCTGCTTTTCTGTTCTAATCAGGTTCCTACACAGGCTCAGAAGGATCCTGGAAGGGAGGAACATTTTCTGGTGACACTAGTCCTTGCAGTGTTTCTGCTGTGAAGTCTGAGGCCCAAAAACATATCAGTTGCAGATATAATAAGGTCCAGCTTGTTGGACTTGTTGTGCAGTACAATTAATAACTGTGGCTATAAATACTAAAAATCCACTTTCTTCACAATACTTGTATCCAGATCACTTGATTGACGTACAACATTTGCAACTGATTTTCTGTACAGTCCTGATCCTTGACACCTCAACCTCTTTCACCCTAACAGAACACTCTGGGAATTCGGGAATATGATCCCCACCACAGTTGCAACATTTTACATTCACAGACTCTTCAATAACATGTTCCTTCCGTCTGCAAACAATTGACACGTGGAAAGTAGTGGGCGTGTGGAAAGGAGTGGGTGTGTCTAAAGGAAAGTAGTGGGTGTCTGGAAAGGAGTGGGTGTGTCTAAAGGAAAGTAGTGGGCGTGTGGGAAGGAGTGGGTGTGTCTAAAGGAAAGTAGTGGGCGTGTGGAAAGGAGTGGGTGTGTCTAAAGGAAAGTAGTGGGCATGTGGAAAGGAGTGGGTGTGTCTTAAGGAAAGTAGTGGGCGTGTGGAAATGAGTGGGTGTGTCTAAAGGAAAGTAGTGGGCGTGTGGAAAGGAGTGGGTGTGTCTAAAGGAAAGTAGTAGGCGTGTGGAAAGGAGTGGGTGTGTCTAAAGGAAAGTAGTGGAAAGGAAATGGAAGGTGGTACCCATACAACATGATGTTTACATCCCCAGTTTGCTACCTAGCCAGTAGCCACATTGCAACATGGTGGACTCCCAGCAAGGCACTTGTTATCAGGTAGAAATCTAGCTAGCTAATTCAGCCAAATGCTATTTCAACATGTTTTTGATGATCTCATTTATGTATAGATTTGCTAGTGGATATCTGTAATGGTAGACTCAGTTATTCCAGTTTGGCTATAAACCTTTTTCTGATGTGATGTCATTCTTCGGATTTCATCTCTCAATTATCTAAGGTTAGCTAATTTCACCCATATAGCTACTAATGTCAGACATTGCATTCATCCTAGCTACTATACTATCAACTGGCTTGCTATATTAAGTAGATCTAGATGTGAGGGGAAACTTCATATATTTGTATTATCTATAAAGATTATAAAAAGGCCATTAGGTAGCTAGCTAGGTTGAAACTGCTGGGGAATAGCTATCTAGATAGCTAACTCCCACTATCAACTGAGTTCATCAATGTATCTAAGGATATATTTCTAGAAAATAAACTATATTTTCTAGTCATATTTTAAAGACTTAAGCACATAACACCCAGACAGATGTAGAACTTCAGGGACCTCCCAAGGATCAGGAAAATATCCTTGAGGTTTATTCTGGAGTTTATTCAGGAAGGAACACATGTTAGATAAAAATACAGGTAACTGCCACAACCATGGAAACACTTGAGTAAATGAGGGATTCAAAATATATTGAAAGCAGGTGCTTCAACACAGGTGTGGTTCCTGAGTTAATTAAGCAATTAACATTGCATCATGCTTAGGGTCATGCATAAAAATGCTGGGTAGGCCAATATTTTGGCTACCATGGCAATGCCCCCATAGGATGACAATGCCCCCATCCACAGGGCACAAGTGTCTAAACCATATGCCATGACCGTCTCAGTCACCAGATCTCAACCAAATTGAACACTTATGGGAGATTCTGGAGCGGCTCCTGACACAGCATTTTCCACCACCATCAACAAAACACTAAAGGATGGAATTTCTTGAGGAAGAGTGGTGTCGCTTCCCTCCAATAGAGTTCAGACACTTGTAGAATCTATGCCAAGGTGCATTGAAACTATTCTGCCTCATGGTGGCTCAACGCCCTATTAAGACACTATGTTGGTGTTTCCTTAATCTTGGCAGTTACATGTAGATCCACACATTATTGTCTATTTCATGCAGAATTGTTATCTCATTGTTCCTTAGGGAGCTCGTTCTATAATACAGACGTGGGTGATTTCTGTCCCAGGTAGTTGCAAAAATATGGTAACTTTTCCTTAATTCCCTTGTTTCCCAGAAAACCCGGTTGGAAGGTTTCTGGAATCACGTTTTCTTTTGCTAATCCATGCAGGTTTGTCATCTGATTTCCAAGGAGTCTGGTGGAGATGGATGCAACCATACTCCAAGGCAGGACATTTCCCCACATCCAGGTTGAGGCCTGTTACCAGCAGGAACATGGATCACCTCATGTCAGTGTCAGTAAGTCATGATGGCACACATCACTCACAGTTGAGACGAGCACAGGGTCAAGGTGTAGTGCAGCGCCCCTGGATGGAGAGCATGTTGCGGTGTTAATGGCCTTGCTCAAGGGCCCAACAGTAGGGGAATGTCTTTAGGATGAGAACCCAGCAGCCCTCCAGTTGCCACATCAATTCCCTGGGCCAATGGGAGGTCATGGGTGAGGGCTTGGTGGTCAGAGAGAGTGAGTGAGTTCGTTTAACATGGCCCGGTGCCCCGGGTGGGTGGAGTTTGCAAATTTTAGACCATTCCAATGGTCCTTATGTGAAATCTCCACCAATCTGGGGCACCGGGCCATGCAAAACGAACTGGCCCAGTAAGAGGGCATGTTACAGACATTGAAGACAGAACTTGAACCACAGAGTAAGGCTGCCTTAAAGTCAGCATGCACATATCGCATGTTGGACACAGCAGTGTGGTGAGGACACTGGTCTACTTTTCAATAGACACGTCTTTGCAACTTTTCTAATGGCCGGCCTCCCCCAACACTCCTCACATTGAGTTGCTGCGTCTGATTTAAAGGCCCCCTTATAGTCCTCAATAATCAACAATGTAATACTTATTACAGGTTAACTCTCTTGCTTTCTTTCAAGCACACTCAGTACTTCTATCCATCCCTCTCCAGGTGCTAGAGACAGAACATTCCAAGGACCTCCAGAGCCTTCTGACCAATTACCTGCCATTTTTCCAGAGCACAGAGAAGTAGGCTCCATTTGTAATAGTATACTTATGCAACGTCACTAGTACTGTCTGTGTGATATAGCAGATAATCAAGGTCTTCACTAGTGCTGTCTGTGTGATATAGCAGATAATCAAGGTCTTCACTAGTGCTGTCTGTGTGATATAGCAGATAATCAAGGTCTTCACTAGTGATGTCTGTGTGATATAGCAGATAATCAAGGGTCCCTGGTTGGGTTTACTGTACTTCAGAACTCATGCTCTCTCCCTCAAAGTCTCCCAGACTTGAATAAAAACGTGTTCTTCCCCCTGTCCCCAGGTGTCTGCTGGGCCATGGAGCTCCAGAGCAGCATATCAAAAAACATGCCACCCTGTTGCCAGCTGTCAGCAGGCCGTTCCCTGAGGAAGGATGCAACGGTCAAGGCTTTCAATGGCCAAATTTGGTGGATGACTAAATGCAATAAAGCTGTGTAAACGACGCATGTTCATTTTTAATACTTCAGTTACAAAATAATAACTTTTTCATAGCATGTTGGTCTTCACATTTTTACTATGGTAACTTAAACAACATGCAGACTTTATCAATCAAGACAACACTTAGAGCTTATGATTCAAAAGTTCAGAAATCAAGGCTCATGTCCAGGGTGAATAACACTTTTATTCATGTACATCAGACATGACATGCGTCAACTAAAATATACACTGAATTCTAAAAACATTAGGAACACCTGCTCTTTCCATGACAGCCTGGACAGGTGAATGCTATGATGCCTTATTGATGTCACCTGTTAAATCTACTTTAAAATCAGTGTAGATGAAGGGGAGGAGACAGATTAAAGAAGGATTTTTAAGCCATGAGACAATTGAGACATGGATTGTGTATGTGTGCCATTTAGAGGGTGAATGGGCAAGACAAAATGTGTTTTAATCAAATCAAATACAAAAGCTGAAGATTATACACACATCCAGGTAATCAAATCAACCATATGCACTGAGCTTGTCTGACAGGTTGAAGCGCACTAAATACTAAATAAATGATACCAGAGTCTGTTGTAACATTTTATTGCAAAGCCTTTATTAATTATTAAAGGGTTGCTTTGTTATTTTAAAAACACAAATGATTGATTATGTATTTTATATTGGATTTTGCATTGTATTATGCATGTGATACGTGGTTGGGATACGACTGTGATATGTGATTGTCTCTCCTGGCTATCTTAAGATGAATGCACTAGCTGTGGGTCTCTCTGGATGGGAGCATCTTCTAAATGAGTAAATTGTCATGTAAATATAGTGCTATTTACAGTGAGTACTACACAGCTCTTTCAATCAGCGTAGATAAAGGTGAGGTGACAGGTTAAAGAAGGATTTTTAAGCCTTGAGACATGGATTGTGCATGTTTGCCATTCAGAGGTTAAATGGGCAAGAAAAAAGATTTAAGTGTCTTTGAACGGGGTATGGTAGTAGGTGCCAGGCGCACCAGTTTGAGTGTGTCAAGAACTGCACCGCTGCTGGGTTTTTGACGCTCAATAGTTTCCTGTGTGTATCCAGAATGGTCCAACACCCAAAGGACATCCAGCCAATTTGATACAACTGAGAAGCATTGGAGTCAACATGGGCCAGCATCCCTGTGGAACGCTTTCGACACCTTGTAGAGTCCATGCCCCAACGAATTGAGGCTGTTCTGAGGGCAAAAGGGGGTGCAATGCAATATTAGGAAGGTGTTCCTACTGTTTTGTACACTTTGTATATCAAAGACCAGATTGAAGAATGGGACATAGATAAGTGAATGTCAGTTCTTGCATTTGTATCAGTTTGTATGAATGAGTGGTTACAAGATATGTAGACCTTCCAAACTGACAGCAGGGTGTTCCACAATATTTGTTTAGCAATGACTAAAAGTCCCAACTGGACAAGTCCAGAAATTAAAAATGTAAAAGTCCTTGAGGAACGGTCCATGGTCAACCCACGGCAGGCACGCTCTGAGGGATCCAATCCAGTGTTGGCAGCAGGCCTCTCCTGGGTGGTGTTGTACTGAGTGAAAGACAGAGATTGTCAGATTGCTGTTTCTTCTTCTTCAATGGTAGAGTGAGGGAAAAAAGTATTTGATCCCCTGTACGTTTTCCCACTGACAAAGAAGTTATCAGTCTATAATTTTAATGGTAGGTTTATTTGAACAGTGAGAGACAGAATAACAACAACAAAATCCAGAAAAACACATGTCAAAAATGTTATAAATTGATTTGCATTTTAATGAGGGAAATAAGTATTTGACCCCTCTGCAAAACATGACTTAGTACCTTGTTGGCAATCACAGAGGTCAGATGTTTCTTGTAGTTGGCCACCAGGTTTGCACACATCTCAGGAGGGATTTTGTTCTACTCCTCTTTGCAGATCTTCTCCAAGTCATTAAAGTTTCGAGGCTGACGTTTGGCAACTCGAACCTTCAGCTCCCTCCACAGATCTTATATGGGATTAAGGTCTGGAGACTGGTTAGGCCACTCCAGGACCTTGATTTGCTTCTTCTTGAGCCACTCCTTTGTTGCCTTGGCCGTGTGTTTTGGATCATTGTCATGCTGGAATACCCATCCACGACCCATTTTCAATGCCCTGGCTGAGGGAAGGAGGTTCTCACCCAAGATTTGACAGTACATGGCCCCGTCCATCGTCCCTTTGATGCGGTGAAGTTGTCCTGTCTCCTTAGCAGAAAAACACCCCAAAGCATAATGTTTCCACCACCATGTTTGACGGTGGGGATGGTGTTCTTGGGGTCATAGGCAGCATTCCTCCTCCTCCAAACATGGCGAGTTGAGTTGATGCCAAAGAGCTCGATTTTGGTCTCATCTGACCACAACACTTTCACCCAGTTCACCTCTGAATCATTCAGATGATCATTGGCAAACATAGATGACCCTGTATATGTGCTTTCTTGAGCACGGGGACATTGCAGGCACTGCAGGATTTCAGTGTTTCACGGCGTAGTGTGTTACCAATTGTTTTCTTGGTGACTATGGTCCCAGCTGCCTTGAGATCATTGACAAGATCCTCCCGTGTAGTTCTGGGCTGATTCCTCACCGTTCTCATGATCATTGCAACTCCACAAGGTGAGATCTTGCATGGTGCCCCAGGACGAGGGAGATTGACAGTTATTTTGTGTTTCTTCCATTTGCGAATAATCGCACCAACTGTTCTTGTAGCCCATTCCAGCCTTGTGTAGGTCTACAATCTTGTCCCTGACATCCTTGGAGAGCTCTTTGGTCTTGGCCATGGTGGAGAGTTTGGAATCTGATTGATTGATTGCTTCTGTGGACAGGTGTCTTTTATACAGGTAACAAACTGAGATTAGGAGCACTCCCTTTAAGAGTGTGCTCCTAATCTCAGCTCGTTACCTGTATAAAAGACACCTGGGAGCCAGAAATCTTTCTGATTGGGAGGGGGTCAAATACTTATTTCCCTCATTAAAATGCAAATCAATTTATAACATTTTTGACATGCGTTTTTCTGGAATTTTTTGTTGTTATTCTGTCTCTCACTGTTCAAATAAACCTACCATTAAAATTATAGATTGATCATTTCTTTGTCAGTGGGCAAACGTTCAAAATCAGCAGGGGATCAAATACTTTTTTCCCTCACTGTATCTGAGCTCTTGCAGCATGAACTGACATGTTGTCCACCAAATCAAAGGATCAGAGAATGAATATAGTACTGAAAGCATAAGCTACAGCTAGCTAGCACTGCAGTGCATAAAATATAGTGAGTAGTTGACTCAAAGAGAGAGAAAGACAATAGTTGAACAGTTTTTAACAAATTGAGTTCTTCAAAAATGGAGCGAGAGAGATTTTTATTTTTTATTTTTTTACTTTCACTTACTTAGCTAGCAAATGCAGCTGGCTAGTTTAGCCTACTCAAACACCCGGCTCAAACAGAGGGATGCTATGTTAGCTAGCTAGCTATGACTATCTAACACTGGAACTCTTCCAAGTCAAGGTAAGCTTTTGGTTTTACTAATTTATTGCCACCGGGGCCCGCCGGTGTAACTGCAAAACTGCTTACTGACTGTACACTGTACTGCATGATTGTAGCAGGTTTATCAACGTGTTAGTTCTATTAGCTATGTTGACTATGACATTACTTTAGCTAATATGGTGACAACACTGTAGGCTGTGTGTAGCGGTTATGATATGATGGTTTGGCTTGGAAAGGTATTTGTGTTGTTCACAAGTGAAGGGAAAAGGTGAGAGGAGGAGAGCGTTTAGATGCGAGAAGGAATACAACAACCTGTTTGGCTATGAAAGTGAAATGTTTGTGTGTGATCAGGGTGTATTCATTCCTCCGATTCTGTTGAAAAACGTTTCTTAAATGGAAGCAAACGGAATGAAACGGGGATAAACATACCTGAATTTGTCCAATAGAAACTCTTGTTTGCAACTGTTGGACTAATGATTACACCATAGATAAGCTAGATACAGGCAAGAGTGTGTAAGGCGGTATTGAATGTGCCACTGTCTGTCACCTAAAATCTTTCTCACGACCTGTGCGTCTATGTTGTAAACTTTCATTCATAGGCTAGGTTGTAGCAACCTCATATAGGGACAATTTGAGTATCATGTACAGTGGGGAAAAAAAGTATTTAGTCAGCCACCAAATGTGCAAGTTCTCCCACTTAAAAAGATGAGAGAGGCCTGTAATTTTCATCATAGGTACATGTCAACTATGACAGACAAAATGAGAAAAGAAAATCCAGAACATCACATTGTAGGATTTTTTATGAATTTATTTGCAAATTATGGTGGAAAATAAGTATTTGGTCAATAACAAAAGTTTCTCAATACTTTGTTATATACCCTTTGTTGGCAATGACACAGGTCAAACGTTTTCTGTAAGTCTTCATAAGGTTTTCACACACTGTTGCTGATATTTTGGCCCATTCCTCCATGCAGATCTCCTCTAGAGCAGTGATGTTTTGGGGCTGTCGCTGGGCAACACAGACTTTCAACTCCCTCCAAAGATTTTCTATGGGGTTGAGATCTGGAGACTGGCTAGGCCAATCCAGGACCTTGAAATGCTTCTTACGAAGCCACTCCTTCGTTGCCCGGGCGGTGTGTTTGGGATCATTGTCATGCTGAAAGACCCAGCCACGTTTCATCTTCAATGCCCTTGCTGATGGAAGGAGGTTTTCACTCAAAATCTCACGATACATGGCCCCATTCATTCTTTCCTTTACACGGATCAGTCGTCCTGGTCCCTTTGCAGAAAAACAGCCCCAAAGGATGATGTTTCCACCCCCATGCTTCACAGTAGGTATGGTGTTCTTTGGATGCAACACAGCATTCTTTGTCCTCCAAACACGACGAGTTTAGTTTTTACCAAAAAGTTCTATTTTGGTTTCATCTGACCATATGACATTCTCCCAATCCTCTTCTGGATCATCCAAATGCACTCTAGCAAACTTCAGACGGGCCTGGACATGTACTGGCTTAAGCAGGGGGACACGTCCTGCACTGCAGGATTTGAGTCCCTGGCGGCGTAGTGTGTTACTGATGGTAGGCTTTGTTACTTTGGTCCCAGCTCTCTGCAGGTCATTCACTAGGTCCCCCCGTGTGGTTCTGGGATTTTTGCTCACCGTTCTTGTGATCATTTTGACCCCGCGGGGTGAGATCTTGCGTGGAGCCCCAGATCGAGGGAGATTATCAGTGGTCTTGTATGTCTTCCATTTCCTAATAATTGCTCCCACAGTTGATTTCTTCAAACCAAGCTGCTTACCTATTGCAGATTCAGTCTTCCTAGCCTGGTGCAGGTCTACAATTTTGTTTCTGGTGTCCTTTGACAGCTCTTTGGTCTTGGCCATAGTGGAGTTTGGAGTGTGACTGTTTGAGGTTGTGGACAGGTGTCTTTTATACTGATAACAAGTTCAAACAGGTGCCATTAATACAGGTAATGAGTGGAGGACAGAGGAGCCTCTTAAAGAAGAAGTTACAGGTCTGTGAGAGCCAGAAATCTTGCTTATTTGTAGGTGACCAAATACTTATTTTCCACCATAATTTGCAAATAAATTCATTAAAAATCCTACAATGTGATTTTCAGGAAAAAAGTTGTCCTCCCTCGTCTTAAACGGCACCGACCACCACTGCCTGCAATGCTTTGGCTGTTAATTCCTGAAGACCCAAAAACCTTTCAGCCGCACATACAATTATGTCCAGTTTCTTAGACTTCTTGTTCGTTAGGGCAACACAATGAATCACCTGCGCAATAAATGCCACAATATCCACAACTAATATTGCCTTAGAGCCCTAATAAAACAAGGTAGATTGGTCCTACTGATGTTGAAATGATGGTCCTGATACACTGATTGTAAAAAAGGTGGATTTTGTGGCATTTATTGTCTCACAAAGATGCGGTGGTTGGAACCAAAGATCTCCAATTTGGACTCCAGACCAAAGGACAAATTTCCACTGGTCTAATGTCCATTGCTCGTGTTTCTTGGCCCAAGCAAGTATTTTATTATTATTGGTGTCTTTTCTTAGTGGTTTCTTTGCAGCAATTCGACCATGAAGGCCTGATTCACACTGTCTCCTCTGAACAGTTGATGTTTGAGATGTGTCTGTTACTTGATCTCTGTGAAGCTTTTATTTGGGCTGCAATTTCTGAGGCTGGTAACTCTAATGAACGTATCCTCTGCAGCAGAGGTAACTCTGGGTCTTCCATTCCTGTGGCGGTCCTCATGAGATACAGTTTCATCATAGCGCTTGATGGTTTTTGCGACTGCACTTTCTTGAAATGTTCCGTATTGACTGACCTTCATGTCTTAAAGTAATGATCGACTGGCGTTTCTCTTTGCTTATTTGAGCTGTTCTTGCCATAATATGGACTTGGTCTTTTACCAAATAGGGCTATCTTCTGTATACCACCCCTACCTTTTCACAACACAACTGATTGGCTCAAACACATTAAGAAGGAAAAAATTTCCACAAATTAACTTTTAAGATGGCACCCCTGTTAATTGAAATGCATTCCAGGTGACTACCTTATAAAGCTGGTTGAGAGAATACCAAGAGTGTGTAAAGCAAAGGGTGGCTATTTGAATAATCTCTAATATAAAATATATTTTGATTTGTTTAACACCTTTTTGGTTACTACATGATTCCATGTGTTATTTGATGTCTTCACTATTATTCCACAATGTAGAAAATAGTAAAAATAAAGAACCCTTGAATGAGTAGGTGTGTCCAAACTTTTGACTGGTAGTGTAGATTTAAAAGAAAATGTAATAAACATATGTAGTCGTCATAGCCTGTGCATCATTAAACAAAAGTTGTTTAGTAATATAAAAAATCCACCCAAACTAATGGTGAAAACTGATCATCACACCATCTCTATCTGATACATGTGTCTACTAGCTCATTCCTACAGAAAACTACAGAGGGAAGCAGTACCACCAGGTCAACCATCACACTCCATTGAGAGAAGCCTCACAGAGGGTATTTTTCCCTGGGGCAAATCCATGGTAACCTCAATATCATTGCAGTAGAAGTTAACAAAACACACCAAAACTGACAAGGTGAACACTGATCAGTAAAGTAAAGAGAGGCTAACATTCTATAATGTTCCCTTTCCTCTGCACAGTGAGAAACAATAGGATTACAATAGTGTGTTACTCTTTCTTAATGTTATCAAATTCACGGTTACCACTTTCCTTTATGAGATGATAATGAAGTGATGGAGTGATTTTAATCTTAACTGGTCTGAGAGAACTGATGAGGCTTTTCTGCTTGATGTATACTTTGGTGTGTTTTTTAAGTTGCTCTTCTGAGAGAAACTCAGAGCAGCAGTAAGGCTTCTCTCCTGTGTGTCCTTCCATTCATACTGTCAGATCTAATATGGAAGAACTGAATACAACCATAAGTACCATTCATACTGTCAGATCTAATATGGAAGAACTGAATACAAAAGAGAAGGTTGACCAGTACAAATTCATGTAACTTTATTTTTCATTGGCAGATCAATTAAGTTGGCTTGAATGCAGTTATCCAAACAAATTCATCATCAATTACTAAAATAATTAATCTAGTTTTAGAAGACAATTTAATAAACATGTACTCGTTTCATAACTTGGGTATCATTAAAGAAGTAGTTAGGTATCAAAACATAATAACACACCAAACGGGGCAAACTGATAATCACACCATCTCTATCTGATACATGTTGTGTCTACTAGCTCATTCCCATAGAAAACTGCAGAAATAAGCAGTACCACCCAGTCAACCATCAGACTACATTGTTTCAACATGAGAAGCCTCAAAGAGGGTATTCAACCCTAAGGACAAATCCAAAGGTCATCTCAATATCTTTACAGTAGAAGCTAACAAAACACACCAAAACTGACAAGATGAACACTGATCAGTAAAGTAAAGAGAGGCTAACATTCTATAACACTCCCTTTCCTCTGCACAGTTCTCTAACAGTGAGAAACAATAGGATTACAATAGAGTGTTCTATGCTTTCTACATTTTATCCAATCCACTACCACTTCTTTTATGAGATGAGAATTAAGTGATGGAGTTACTAATCTTAGCTGGTCTGAGAGAACTGATGAGGCTTCTCTCCTTTATGTATACTTTGGTGTCTTTTTAAGTGGCTCGGTTGAGAGAAACTCTTCCTACAGTCAGAGCAGGAGTAAGGCTTCTCTCCTGTGTGTGTTCTCTGATGAACTTTTAGCTCATTTGATCTTGTGAAGCATTTTACACAATAAGAGCAGGAGTAAGGCTTCTCTCCTGTGTGTGTTCTCTGATGAACTTTTAGCTCATTTGATGTTGTGAAGCATTTTACACAATCAGAGCAGGAGTAAGGCTTCTCTCCTGTATGTATACGTTCATGTAGTTTTAAGTTGCCCAGTCGAGAGAAACTCGCCCCACAGTCAGAGCAGAAGTAAGGCTTCTCTCCTGTGTGTGTTCTCTGATGAACTTTTAGCTCAGTTGATGTTGTGAAGCATTTTCCACAATCAGAGCAGGAGTAAGGCTTCTCTCCTGTGTGTGTTCTCTGATGAACTTTTAGCTCAGCTGTTGTTTTAAAGCATTTTCCACAGTCAGAGCAGTAGTAAGGCTTCTCTCCTGAATGTATACGTTCATGTGTGTTTAAGTTATCCAATCGGGAGAAACTCTTCCCACAGTCAGAGCAGGAGTAAGGCTTTTCTCCTGTGTGTGTTCTCTGATGTACTTTTAGCTTAGTTGATGTTGTGAAGCTCTTCCCACAGTCAGTGCAGGAATACAGATTCTCTCCTGTGTGTATTTTTAGGTGTATTTTTAGCTTTGATAGAAATGGGAAAACCTCCTCACAATGTGGGCAGTGGTGAGACCTCTTAGCTCTGTGATCTTCCTGCTGTTGCTCTCTGGATGTAGAGGATGTCTCAACACTGTCTCCTGTGTGAACATCAGAAGTACCAGTGAGTTGGTGTGATATACATGTCAATCAAATGTATTTTATGAAGCCCTTTTAAGATCAGCAGTTGTCACAAAGTGCTTTACAGAAATCCAGCCTAAAACCCCAAAGAGCAAGCATTGCAGATGTAGAAGCACAGTTGCTAGGAAAAAGTCCCTAGAAAGCAGAAACCTAGGAAGAAATGTAGAGAGTAACCAGGCTCAAAGGGGTGGCCAGTCATCTTCTGGCTGTACCGGGTGACATATGTATTCATATCAGTAGGCTGTACAACACAAAACGGGAATAAAACTATTCTAAAAGAGTCGAAATTGAAAAAGGTGTAAAAGGAGTGAAAATGATGAGCTAGATCATTCTCAACTCACTATCACTAACTTTTCATGCACAGAGGGAAGTTGGAAAGAACACAAACTGAGTTAGACAGAACCTGCTCTTACCATGAGAAACATATTTCCCAATCTTCTCCTCCTCTTCTTCATCTTTAATGTTGACATTCAGCTCCAGTGTTTGACTGCAGTCTTCCAGCTTCACTGATGCCATCTCTGGATCCTGCAGTGCAAACAGGGCTCCACTGTCACAATCAGGACCCAGTGACTGTAGGTTTGGTCTCAGCGTGGAAGGAGAGAGGCAGGCTGGGCTTGTCCTCACTGTTGATGTTGCCGGCCTCAGACTTAATCTGAGTCGGCCTGTAGTAATAAAAGAGAAACAGACACAAAAGTTATTGTCTTGACAGTTCTTGCACTTTCTTTATTCTCGAAGAATATATTATATTTATTTTTGTTCAATTATCTAAGTCCTCTACTGGCTGTACCGGGTGACATATAGTACATTTGGAAAGTATTCAGACCCCTTGGCTTTTTCCACATTTTGTTACATTACAGTGTTTATTTTTTTTTTTTTCCCCTTCCTCAATCTACACACAATAACCCATAACGGAAAAATAACATTTATATAAGTATTCCGACCCTTTACTCAGTGCTTTATTGAAGCACCTTTGGCAGCAATTAGTGTCGAGCCTTCTTGGGTATGATGCTACAAGCTTGGCACACCTGTAATTAGGGAGTTTCTCCCATTCTTCTCTGCAGATCCTGCACACTTATTTTCAGGTCTCTCCAGAGATGTTCGATCATGTTCAAGTCCGGGCTCTGGCTGGGCCACTCAAGGACATTCAGAGACTTGGCACTGCATCTCAGTGCTTGAGGCGTCACTACAGACCCCCTGGTTCGATTGCAGGCTGTATCACAACTGGCCGTGATTAAATCCATTTTAGAATAAGGCTGTAACGTAACAAAATGTGGAAAAAGTCAAGGGGTCTGAATACTTTCTGAATGCACTGTATATTTATTTTTATTTAACTAGGCAAGTCAATTAAGAACAAATTCTTATTTACAATGACGGCCTACACCGGCCGAAACCCGGACGACGCTGGGCCAATTGCACGCTGCCCTATGGGACTCCCAATCACGGCCTGTTGTGATACAGCCTGAAATCGAACCAGGGGGTCTGTAGTGACGCCTCAAGCACTGAGATGCAGTGCCTTAGACCGCTGCGCCACTCGGTATATCATCCACTCACTATCACAAGGGTTAGTAACTACAGACTCATTTCATAGAACAATACTGGTGTCATCCATGCAAGTCTCAGTAGCATGAAATAACATCTACCTTCTCATTGAAACAGTTCACCATGAAACAGTTCTACTGGAACTTTTCATGCACAGTGGGAAGTTGGAACGAACCTGCTCTTACCCTGAGAAACAGAATTCCCAATCTTCTCCTCCTCTTCTTCATCTTTAATGTTGACATTCAGCTCCAGTGTTTGACTGCAGTCTTCCAACTTCACTGATGCCATCTCTGGATCCTGCAATGCAAACAGGGCTCGACTGTCACAATCAGGACCCAGTGACTGTAGGTTTGGACTCAGTGTGGAAGGAGGGAGGCAGACTGGATTTGTCCTCACTGTTCCTAGTCGGCCTGTAGTAATAAAGAGAAACAGACACAAAAGTTAGTCTGGACAGTTCCGGCACTTTCTTTATTCTCGAAAAATATATATATTTCTTTTTGTTCAATTATCTAAGTCCTCTATTGGCTGTACCGGTTGACATATAGTACATTCGGAAAGTATTCAGACCTCTTCCACATTTTGTTACGTTACAGCATTTTTCTAAAATTGATTAAATTGTTTTTTCCCCCTCAAATCTACACACAATACCCCATAACGGAAAAATAACATTTATATAAGTATTCCTACCCTTTACTCAGTACTTTATTGAAGCACCTTTGGCAGCAATTAGTGTCGAGCCTTCTTGGGTATGATGCTACAAGCTTGGCACACCTGTATTTGGGGAGTTTCTCCCATTCTTCTCTGCAGATCCTGCACACTTATTTTCAGGTCTCTCCAGAGATGTTCGATCAGGATCAAGTCTGGGCCACTCAAGGACATTCAGAGACTTGTCTCGAACCCACTCCTGCTTTGTCTTGGCTGTGTGCTTAGGGTCGTTGTCCTGTTGGAAGGTGAACCTTCACCCCAGTCTGATGCTCTGAGCGCTCTGGAGCAGGTTTTCATCAAGGATCTCCCTGTACTTTGCTCTGTTCATCTTTCCCTCGATCCTGACTAGTCTCCCAGTCCCTGCCAGTGAAAAACATCCCCACAGCATGATGCTGCCACCATGCTTCACGGTAGGGATGGTGCCAGGTTTCCTCCAGACATCACGCTTGGCATTCAGGCCAAAGAGTTCAATCTTGGTTTCATCAGACCAGAGAATCTTGTTTCTCATGGTCTGAGAGTCCTTTAGGTGCCTTTTGACAAACTCCAAGCGGGCTGTCATGTGCCTTTTACTGAGGAGTGGCTTCCGTCTGGCCACTCTACCATAAAGGCCTGATTGATGGAGTACTACTGAGATGGTTGTCCTTCTGGAAGGTTCTCCCATCTCAACAGAGGAACTATGGAGCTCTGTCAGAGTGACCATAGGGTCACTTCCCTGACCAAGGCCCTTCTCACCGTATTTTTCAGTTTGGCCGGGTGGCCAGCTCTAGGAAGAGCCCTGGTAGATCTAAACTTCTTCCATTTAAGAATGATGGAGGCCACTGTGTTCTTGGGGACCTTCAATGCTGCAGAAATGTTTTGGGACCATTCCCCAGATCTGTGCCTCGACACAATCCTGTCTCAGAGCTCTACGGACAATTCCATTGACCTCATGGCTTGGTTTTTGCTCTGACATGCACTGTCAACTGTGGGACCTTATCTAGACAGGTATGTACCGTTCCAAATCATGTCCAATCAATTGAATTTACCACAGGTGGACTCCAATCAAGTTGTTGAAACATCTCAAGGATATCAATGGAAACAGGAGGCACATGAGCTCAATATCAAGTCCCATAGCAAAGGGTCTGAATACTTATGTAAATAAGTTATTTCTGCTTTGTTTGTTTTTTATGTGCAAAAATGTCTAAACCCTGTTTTCGCTTTGTCATGAGGGAAAACATTTTTTAAATCCATTTTAGAATAAGGCTGTAACATAACAAAATGAGGAAAAAGTCAAGGTCTGAATACTTTCTGAATGCACTGTATATCATCCACTCACTATCACAAGGGTTAGTAACTACAGACTCATTTCATAGAGCAAAACTGGTGTCAAACCATGCAAGTCTCAGTAGCATGAAATAACATCTACCTTCTCATTGAAGCAGTTCATCATGAAACAGTTCTACTGCAACGTTTCATGCACAGTGGGAAGTTGGAACAAACAACAAACTTAATTAGATAGAACCTGCTCTTACCATGAGAAACATATTTCCCAATCTTCTCCTCCTCTTCTTCATCTTTAATGTTGACATTCAGCTCCAGTGTTTGACTGCAGTCTTCCAGCTTCACTGATGCCATCTCTGGCTCCTGCAGTGCACACTGGGCTCCACTGTCACAATCAGGACCCAGTGACTGTAGGTTTGGACTCAGTGTGGAAGGAGAGAGGCAGGCTGAGCTTGTCCTCACTGTTGATGTTGCTGGCCTCAGACTTAATCTGAGTCGGCCTGTAGTAATAAAGAGAAACAGACACAAAAGTTATTGTCTTGACAGTTCTGGCACTTCCTTTCTCTAAAAATATATTATATTTATTCTTGTTCAATTATCTAATTCAGTGCATGACTTGGAATGAATTAGGTGCCGGTACTCATTTTGGGTGCCGGTACTGTTAATATTTAGGTGCAGGAGCCCCACAATACCTTTGAGCTAATATTCTATAAGAGGAACATGAGCTCAAGCCGTAGAAATTTGAGGTGCAGGTACTCAGCTCTGGTGAGCTCCTGTCCAAGTCAAGCACTGATCTCATTTCAATAGATCAGGTAGCTAAGCATAGAAAACAAAACATTAATTCATTCACATTAGACACAAAGTACACACTTTAAATTAGGCTACACAACGTACATGCACTTACACTATAGTAGATTTCCCAAATTCACATAAATGACTCAAAAACCATTTAGTACAAGGGTAAGGTTACAGTTTGTTTTAGGCAGCACTATTTACTATTTTCCTGAATAACCTCGTTGTCACTATTACTTCAATAAAAAACCAATTGTATTTCCGTTCACACCATAGTAACATTTATAGACAAAGATAGAAACAACTGAATGTGTCTGAATATTGCTACACATGTAAAACACTGATAATCATTACATTCTGCTTCAAAACAGTAGTGCGACCGTGAAATTGTCTCTATCTGATGCACCCGCACTGCCTGAACTGAAGTCCGTTGACGCTGACCGAGAAGACGCCGCCATTTTACCAGCTTGGGAATTTTACACAAAACCAATAACATGCAAAACGAACTCAGAAATATCAAATAAATTGATTATTTATTAAACTAACATGAGAAAATTATGTACATCCACTCAGACAAACCCAAAGTCTCTAGCTATGTGACTTGTAAAATAGTTTTTATCACGTTCTTCCCTCGGTTTGACAAAAGAATAACACTTCAAACCTTTGCCAAACGTGATAATACCTTAACGGATGTGTTACCTAACATGGTATGACATGTTCTTTAGATATTAGAACGTTTAAACGTGCTATTACATACCTGTAGTAATAAATAGAAACGGACACAAAGGTTATCTTCTTGACTGCACAGTTCTGATGCTTTCTTTATACTGAAGAATGGTGCGCGCATGCCCGGAACTTCCTGTTCCCCCTCTACCACGGTCCGTGCATTGCGGCGTCCTTGGAATGGCCCTACCCCATTACATGAGAAGGGGGTCGCTTCTCTCGCTCTCTCTCTCAATTCAATTCAATTCAAAGGGCTTTATTGGCATGGGAAACGTATGTTAACATTGCCAACGCAAGTGAAGTAGATAGTAAACAAAAGTGAAATAACAATAAATATTAACAGCAAACATTACACTCAGAAGTTCCAAAAGAATAAAGACATTTCAAATGTCATATGATGTCTATATACAGTGTTGTAACAATGTGCAAATAGTTAAAGTACAAATGGGAAAATAAATACATAAATATGGATTGTATTTACAATGGTGTTTGTCCTTCACTGGTTGCCCTTTTCTTGTGGCAACAGGTCACAAATCTTGCAGCTGTGATGGCACACTGTGGTTTTTCACCCAGTAGATAAGGGAGTTTATCAAAATTGCAGACTTTATTAATCAAGACAACACTAAGAGCTTATGACTCAAAAGTTCAAAAATCAAGTCTCATGTCCAGGGTGAATACACTTTTATTAATGTATATCAGGCATCACATGCGTCAACTTAACTATACACTGAATGTACAAAACATTAGGAACACTTGCTCTTTCCATGACAGCCTGGACAGGTGAATGCTATGATCCCTTATTGATGTCACCTGTTAAATCTACTTTAGTGTAGATGAAGGGGAGGAGACAGATTAAAGAAGGACTTTAAAGCCTTGAGATAATTGAGACATGGATTGTGTTCTATAGGATTGAGGTCAGGGCTTTGTGATGGCCACTCTAATACCTTGACTTTGTTGTCCTTAAGCCATTTTGCCACAACTTTGGAAGTATGCTTGGGGTCATTGTCCATTTGGAAGACCCATTTGCGACCAAGCTTTAACTTCCTGACTGATGTCTTGAGATGTTGCTTCAATATATCCACCTAATGTTCCTTCCTCATGATGCCATCTATTTTGTGAAGTGCACCAGCCACTCCTGCAGCAAAACACCTGAGGGTCTATGATTTTGCTGAGGTTTGCAAAAAGTGTGTTAGAGGAAACTTGGCTCTGCTTTCGGAAACATCTGGAAAGCATTACTAAATTCCTGGAAAAGAGGATATGGGAAGATATGTGAAAAGCCAGGGATTGGTGTATTAAAATCACGCCATACTATGTCACATAGGATATAAATACCATGTCTTAAACAAAGAAGAGAGAGACAACATATGGGATCAACAGATTGGCCGTTTCTCTCCAGATATAACTGCAGATATCTGTAAATTAATACTGTGAACTTTGATACAATAAATCTTTATAATCAAAGAACAGTGTAAGCGGACTTCTTATCATCACAGCATAATTAGCAACGTTGTCTTGGACACCACACACCCCCACAGCATGATGCTGCCACCCCCGTTGGGATGGTGTTCCCCTTTTTCCTCCAAACATAACGATGTTCATTATGGCCAAACAGTTCTATTTTTGTTTCATCAGACCAGAGGACATTCTCCAAAAAGTACGATCTTTGTCCCCATGTGCAGTTGCAAACCTTAGTCTGGCTTTTTTATGGCGGTTTTGGAGCAGTGGCTTCTTCCTTGCTGAGCGGCCTTTCAGGTTAAGTCGATATAGGACTTGTTTTACTGTGGATATAGATACTTTTGTACCTGTTTCCTCCAGCATCTTCACAAGGTCCTTTGCAAATCAATCCCAGAACAACAGCACTTTTCGCACCAAAGTACGTTCATCTCTAGGAGACAGAACGCGTCTCCTTCCTGAGCTGTATGACGGCTGCATGGTCCCATGGTGTTTATACGTGCGTACAGATGAACGTGGTACCTTCAAGCGTTTGGAAATTGCTCCCAAGGATGAACCAGACTTGTGGAGGTCTACAATTCTTTTCTGAGGTCTTGACTGATTTATTTTGATTTTCTCATGATGTCAAGCAAAGAGGTACTGAGTCTGAAGGTAGGCCTTGAAATACATCCACATGTACACCTCCAATTGACTCAAATTATGTCAATTAGCCTATTAGAAGCTTCTAAAGCCATGACATCATTTTCTGGAACTTTCCAAGCTGTTTAAAGGCACAGTCAACTTAGTGTACGTAAACTTCTGACCCACTGGAATTGTGATACAGTGATTTATAAGTGAAATAATCTGTCTGTAAACAATTGTTGGAAAAATTACTTGTGTCATGCACAAAGTAGATGTCCTAACTGACTTGCCAAAACTATAGTTTTTTAACAAGAAATGTGTGGAGTGGTTGAAAAACGAGTTTTAATGACTACAACCTAAGTGTATGTAAACTTCCAACTTCAACTGTATGTACAGTCAGCATAGATGAAGGTGAGGTGAAAAGTTAAAGAAGGATTTTTAAGCCTTGAGACAATTGAGACATGGATTGTGCATGTTTGCCATTCAGAGGTTGAATGGGCAAGACAAAAGATTTAAGTGTCTTTGAACGGGGTATAGTAGTACAGTGGGGAAAAAAAGTATTTAGTCAGCCACCAATTGTGCAAGTTCTCCCACTTAAAAAGATGAGAGAGGCCTGTAATTTTCATCACAGGTACACGTCAACTATGACAGACAAATTGAGAATAAAAAAATCCAGAAAATCACATTGTAGGATTTTTTATGAATTAATTTGCAAATTATGTTGGAAAATAAGTATTTGGTCACCTACAAACAAGCAAGATTTCTGGCTCTCACAGACCTGTAACTTCTTCTTTAAGAGGCTCCTCTGTCCTCCACTCATTACCTGTATTAATGGCACCTGTTTGAACTTGTTATCAGTATAAAAGACACCTGTCCACAACCTCAAACAGTCACACTCCAAACTCCACTATGGCCAAGACCAAAGAGCTGTCAAAGGACACGAGAAACAAAATTGTAGACCTGCACCAGGCTGGGAAGACTGAATCTGCAATAGGTAAGCAGCTTGGTTTGAAGAAATCAACTGTGGGAGCAATTATTAGGAAATGGAAAGCATACAAGACCACTGATAATCTCCCTCGATCTGGGGCTCCACGCAAGATCTCACCCCGTGGGGTCAAAATTATCACAAGAACGGTGAGCAAAAATCCCAGAACCACACGGGGGGGGCCTAGTGAATCAATCAATCAATCAATTTTATTTTATATAGCCCTTCTTACATCAGCTAATATCTCGAAGTGCTTTACAGAAACCCAGCCTAAAACCCCAAACAGCTAGTAATGCAGGTGTAGAAGCACGGTGGCTAGGAAAAACTCCCTAGAAAGGCCAAAACCTAGGAAGAAACCTAGAGAGGAACCAGGCTATGAGGGGTGGCCAGTCCTCTTCTGGCTGTGCCGGGTGGAGATTATAACAGAACCATGCCAAGATGTTCAAAAATGTTCATAAGTGACAAGCATGGTCAAATAATAATCAGGAATAAATCTCAGTTGGCTTTTCATAGCCGATCATTAAGAGTTGAAAACAGCAGGTCTGGAACAGGTAGGGGTTCCATAACCGCAGGCAGAACAGTTGAAACTGGAATAGCAGCAAGGCCAGGCGGACTGGGGACAGCAAGGAGTCACCACGGCCGGTAGTCCCGACGTATGGTCCTAGGGCTCAGGTCTCTCAGTTGGCTTTTCATAGCCGATCATTAAGAGTTGAAAACAGCAGGTCTGGGACAGGTAGGGGTTTCGTAACCGCAGGCAGAACAGTTGAAACTGGAATAGCAGCAAGGCCAGGCGGACTGGGGACAGCAAGGTGTCAGCATGCCCGGTAGTCCTGACGTATGGTCCTAGGGCTCAGGTTCTCAGAGAGAAAGAGAGAACGAGAGAATTAGAGAGAGCATACTTAAATTCACACAGGACACTGGATAAGACAGGAGAAGTACTCCAGGTATAACCAACTAACCCCAGCCCCCGACACATAAACTACTGCAGCATAAATACTGGAGGCTGAGACAGGAGCGGTCCGGAGACACTGTGGCCCCATCCGAAGAAACCCCGGACAGGGCCAAACAGGAAGGATATAACCCCACCCACTCTGCCAAAGCACAGCCCCCGCACCACCAGAGGGATATCCTCAACCACCAACTTACAATCCTGAGACAAGGCCGAGTATAGCCCACAGAGGTCTCCACCACAGCACAAACCAAGGGGGGCGCCAACCCAGACAGGAAGATCACGTCAGTAACTCAACCCACTCAAGTGACGCACCCCTCCTAGGGACGGCATGAAAGAGCACCAGCAAGCCAGTGACTCAGCCCCTGTAACAGGGTTAGAGGCAGAGAACCCCAGTGGAGAGAGGGGAACCGGCCTGGCAGAGACAGCAAGGGCTGTTCGTTGCTCCAGAGCCTTTCCGTTCACCTTCACACTCCTGGGCCAGACTACACTCAATCATATGACCTACTGAAGAGATAAGTCTTCAGTAAAGACTTAAAGGTTGAGACCGAGTCTGCGTCTCTCACATGGGTAGGCAAACTGTTCCATAAAAATGGAGATCTATAGGAGAAAGCCCTGCCTCCCGCTGTTTGCTTAGAAATTCTAGGGACAATTAGGAGGCCTGCGTCTTGTGACCGTAGCGTACGTATTGGTATGTACGGCAGGACCAACTCGGAAAGATAGGTAGGAGCAAGCCCATGTAACGCTTTATAGGTTAACAGTAAAACCTTGAAATCAGCCCTTGCCTTAACAGGAAGCCAGTGTAGGGAAGCTAGCACTGGAGTAATATGATCAAATTTCTTGGTTCTAGTCAGGATTCTAGCAGCCGTATTTAGCACTAACTGAAGTTTATTTAGTGCTTTATCCGGGTAGCCGGAAAGTAGAGCATTGCAGTAGTCTAACCTAGAAGTAACAAATGCATGGATTAATTTTTCTGCATCATTTTTGGACAGAAAATTTCTGATTTTTGCAATGTTACGTAGATGGAAAAAAGCTGTCCTTGAAACAGTCTTGATATGTTCGTCAAAAGAGAGATCAGGGTCAAGAGTAACGCCGAGGTCCTTCACAGTTTTATTTGAGACGACTTTACAACCATCAAGATGAATTGTCAGATTTAACAGAAGATCTCTTTGTTTCTTGGGACCTAGAACAAGCATCTCTGTTTTGTCCGAGTTTAAAAGTAGAAAGTTTTCAGCCATCCACTTCCTTATGTCTGAAACACAGGCTTCTAGCGAGGGCAATTTTGGGGCTTCACCATGTTTCATTGAAATGTACAGCTGTGTGTCATCCGCATAGCAGTGAAAGTTAACATTATGTTTTCGAATAACATCCCCAAGAGGTAAAATATATAGTGAAAACAATAGTGGTCCTAAAACGGAACCTTGAGGAACACCGAAATGTACAGTTGATTTGTCGGAGGACAGACCATTCACAGAGACAAACTGATATCTTTCCGACAGGTAAGATCTAAACCAGGCCAGAACTTGTCCGTGTAGACCAATTTGGGTTTCCAGTCTCTCCAAAAGAATGTGGTGATCGATAGTGTCAAAGGCAGCACTAAGGTCTAGTAGCACGAGGACAGATGCAGAGCCTCGGTCTGACGCCATTAAAAGGTCATTTACCACCTTCACAAGTGCAGTCTCAGTACTATGATGGGGTCTAAAACCAGACTGAAGCATTTCGTATACATTGTTTGTCTTCAGAAAGGCAGTGAGTTGCTGCGCAACAGCTTTTTCTAAAATTTTTGAGAGGAATGGAAGATTCGATATAGGCCGATAGTTTTTTATATTTTCCGGGTCAAGGTTTGGCTTTTTCAAGAGAGGCTTTATCACTGCCACTTTTAGTGAGTTTGGTACACATCCGGTGGATAGAGAGCTGTTTATTATGTTCAACATAGGAGGGCCAAGCACAGGAAGCAGCTCCTTCAGCAGTTTAGTAGGAATAGGATCCAGTATGCAGCTTGAAGGTTTAGAGGCCATGATTATTTTCATCATTGTGTCAAGAGATATAGTACTAAAACACTTAAGTGTCTCTCCCGATCCCAGGCCCTCGCAGAGCTGTGCAGATCCAGGACAGCTAAGCCCTGGAGGAATACGCAGATTCAAAGAGGAGTCCGTAATTTGCTTTCTAATGGTCATGATCTTTTCCTCAAAGAAGTTCATGAATTTATTACTGCTGAAGTGAAAGCCATCCTCTCTTGGGGAATGCTGCTTTTTAGTTAGCTTTGCAACAGTATCAAAAAGAAATTTTGGATTGTTCTTATTTTCCTCGATTAAGTTGGAAAAGTAGGATGATCGAGCAGCAGTGAGGGCTCTTCGGTACTGCACGGTACTGTCTTTCCAAGCTAGTCGGAAGACTTCCAGTTTGGTGTGGCGCCATTTCCGTTCCAATTTCCTGGAAGCTTGCTTCAAAGCTCGGGTATTTTCTGTATACCAGGGAGCTAGTTTCTTATGACAAATGTTTTTCGTTTTTAGGGGTGCAACTGCATCTAGGGTATTGCGCAAGGTTAAATTGAGTTCCTCAGTTAAGTGGTTAACTGATTTTTGTCCTCTGACGTCCTTGGGTAGGCAGAAGGAGTCTGGAAGGGCATCAAGGAATTTTTGTGTTGTCTGAGAATTTATAGCACGACTTTTGATGCTCCTTGGTTGGGGTCTGAGCAGATTATTTGTTGCGATTGCAAATTGAATGACCTGCAGAGAGCTGAAGATGAAACGTGGCTGGGTCTTTCAGCATGACAATGATCCCAAACACACCGCACGGGCAACAGAGTGGCTTCGTAAGATGCATTTCAAGGTCCTGGAGTGGCCTAGCCAGTCTCCAGATCTCAACCCCATAGAAAATCTTTGGAGGGAGTTGAAAGTCTGTGTTGCCCAGCGACAGCCCCAAAACATCACTGCTCTAGAGGAGATCTGCATGGAGGAATGGGCCAAAATACCAGCAACAGTGTGTGAAAACCTTGTGAAGACTTACAGACCTGTGTCGTTTGACCTGTGTCATTGCCAACAAAGGGTATATAACAAAGTATTGAGAAACTTTTGTTATTGACCAAATACTTATTTTCCACCAAAATTTGCAAATAAATTCATTAAAAATCCTACAATGTGATTTTCTGGATTTTTTTTCCTAATTTTGTCTGTCATAGTTGACTTGTACCTATGATGAAAATTACAGGCCTCTCTCATCTTTTTAAGTGGGAGAACTTGCACAATTGGTGGCTGACTAAATACTTTTTCCCCCACTGTAGGTGCCAGGCACACCGGTTTGAGTGTGTCAAGAACTGCACCGCTGCTGGGTTTTTGACGCTCAACAGTTTCCCATGTGTATCAAGAATGGTCCACTACCCAAAGGACATCCAGCCAACTTGATTGATACAACTGAGAAGCATTGGAGTCAACATGGGCCAGCATCCCTGTGGAATGCTTGACACCTTGTAGAGTCCATGCCCCAATGAATTGAGGCTGTTCTGAGGGCAAAAGGGGGTGCAATGCAATATTAGGAAGGTGTTCCTAATGGTTTGTCCACTTTGCATATCAAAAACCAGATTGAAGAATGGGACATAGATAAGTGAATGTCAGTTCTTGCATTTATATCAGTTTGTATGAATGAGTGGTTACAAGATATGTAGACCTTCCAAACTGACAGCAGGGTGTTCCACAATCTTTGTTTAGCAATGACTAAAAGTCCCAACTGGACATAAAAATGTAAAAGTCCTTGAGGAACGGTCCATGGTCACCCCACGGCAGGCACGCTCTGAGGGATCCAATCCAGTGTTGGCAGCAGGTCTCTCCTGGGTGGTGTTGTACTGAGTGAAAAACAGAGATTGTCAGATTGCTGTTTCTTCCTTCTTCTATGGTATATTGGCGATCACACAATTTAATGTGCATCCCACCACCTACAATTTGGGATTGAAACAGGAATCCCCAAAAAACTGACTTGAAGGGACCCCTTGCAAGTCTTCAGATGTAAAATCCTTAAGTCCCAAAAACCTTTCTGCCACAGCCACAATAATGTCCAGTTTCTTAGACTTCTTTGAGACTTGTGCTGTACAATTTATAACTGTGGCAATGAACGCAAAAAAATCTGCCTTTTTAACACCTTTTTAACAAATATTTTGTCTGGCAGCAAACATTTACTACAGGCTGTAATGTATCCACTACCATATCTTCCCTAGCATCACTCGTTTTCTCAATTATTTTAATCGCCTCTGCATAGGAGATTCAATTGACCTCTAACTTTTGCCACCTCAATCTCGTTCACCCTTACAGGGCACTCCAGGAACTCAGGATCATCATCCCCACCACAATTGCAACACCGTCGTCCTTCTACACACCGTTCTTCAGTATACTCTGTCCGTCTGCACACACTTGAAACACAGTCAAATACTTACATTGCAGTGGTTTGGGGATGACAGCTCTTACAGCGTATCTTAACTCAGCAAAAAAAGAAACGTCCCCCTTTCAGGACCCTGTCTTTCAAAGATAATTAGTAAAAATCCAAATAACTTCACAGATCTTCATTGTAAAGGGTTTAAACACTATTTCCCATGCTTGTTCAATTAACCATAAACAATTAATGAACATGCACCTGTGGAACGGTCGTTAAGACACTAACAGCTTACAGACGGTAGGCAATTAAGGTCACAGTTATGAAAACGTAGGACACTAAAGAGGCCTTTCTACTGACTCTGAAAAACACCAAAAGAAAAATGCCCAGGGTCCCTGCTCATCTGCGTGAACGTGCCTTAGGCATGCTGCAAGGAGGCATGAGGACTGCAGATGTGGCCAGGGCAATAAATTGCAATGTCCATACTGTGAGACGCCTAAGACAGCGCTATAGGGAGACAGGACGGACAGCTGATCGTCCTCGCATTGGCAGACCACGTGTAACAACACCTGCACAGGATCGGTACATCCGAACATCACACCTGCGGGACAGGTACAGGATGGCAACAACAACTGCCCGAGTTACACCAGGAACGCACAATCCCTCCATCAGTGCTCAGACTGTCCGCAATAGGCTGAGAGAGGCTGGACTGAGGGCTTGTAGGCCTGTTGTAAGGCAGGTCCTCACCAGACATCACCGGCAACAACGATGCCTATGGGCACAAACCCACCGTCGCTGGACCAGACAGGACTGGCAAAAAGTGCTTGTCACTGACGAGTCGCAGTTTTGTCTCACCAGGGGTGATGGTCGGATTCACGTTTATCGTCGAAGGAATGCGCGTTACACCGAGGCCTGTACTCTGGAGCGGGATCGATTTGGAGGTGGAGGGTCCGTCATGGTGTGGGGCGGTGTGTCAAAGCATCATCGGACTGAGCTTGTTGTCATTGCAGGCAATCTCAACGCTGTGCATTACAGGGAAGACATCCTCCTCCCTCATGTGGTGCCCTTCCTGCAGGCTCATCCTGACATGACCCTCCAGCATGACAATGCCACCAGCCATACTGCTCGTTCTGTGCGTGATTTCCTGCAAGACAGGAATGTCAGTCTTCTGACATGGCCAGCGAAGAGCCCGGATCTCAATCCCATTGAGCACGTCTGGGACCTGTTGGATCGGAGGGTGAGGGCTAGGGCCATTCCCCCCAGAAATGTCTGGGAACTTGCCAGGTGCCGAAGAGTGGGGTAACATCTCACAGCAAGAACTGGCAAATCTGTTGCAGTCCACGAGGAGGAGAGGCACTGCAGTACTTAATGCAGCTGGTGGCCACACCAGATACTGACTGTTACTTTTGATTTTGACCCCTCCTTTGTTCAGGGACACATTATTCAATTTCTGTTAGTCACATGTCTGTGGAACTTGTTCAGTTTATGTCTCGGTTGTTGAATCTTGTTATGTTCATACAAATATTTACACATGTTAAGTTTGCTGAAAATAGACGCAGTTGAAAGTGAGAGGACTTTTCTTTTTTTGCTGAGTTTATAACCAAGCTTCACATGCGTAGGTATTTGCTCTTTATCAAAAAACAACCAACAGAATTTCTTATTTTCCTCCATTCACCCAGCGGGTCAGAGGTCGGGCACCAACCACACCAGGAATTCTCTTCAGGTATTTACGTCGTGCTGCTTCTGGCGTTCACCTTAAATAAAGAACAGGTGCAAGCAACTCCCAGGTCCAAATCAGTGATGCGTCAATTAATTACTCCTGTGATCAACAGAGGGAAGAGTTACCAGGGGAAGAGTTACGGCGGCAAAAGAGGTGCTCACCTTATATTTGTCTGTGTGAAACCCATACCAGGTGAATTAGGTTCTGGGTATATAATTCAATGCATCACGGCTCAGGCTAAGACCCAGACACAGGAGGCGGATAGTATGAATCGCAGTTTATTATAGTACAAGGGGTAGGCAAAAGGTAAGTCAAGGCAGGCAAAGAGTCGTAATCCAAATCAGTCAGGCAGGTACAGGACAGCAGGCAGGATCAGGGTCAGGACAGCAGAAAGGTCAGAACTGGGAAGACTAGGAAAAACAAAAACTAGAGCACTGGAAACAGGAACACGCTGGTAGGACTTGACGGGACAAGACGAACTGGCAACAGACAAACAGAAACGCAGGTATAAATACACAGGGGATAATGGGGGGAAATGGGAGACACCGGGTGGGGGGTGGAGACAAGCACAAAGACAGGTGAAACAGATCAGGGTGTGACACAATGTATGGGGGCAGCTTCTAATAGATACATAGTCACCTCCGTGACATACCTTTCATCACCAAAGCCTTGTTGGCATTTACTGCTCATGTTGCTGAACAATCCAACCCTTTTGTTAGAGACAATTACATTAAAATGGGCAATTCACACGATATTGCATTGACTGTAATACCTTTGCTGCGCAACAACAGATTTATTCCTGGTCTGTCAGCATGCAGCTTTCTACTGAGCTTACTCCCTCTCCACCTGAAATGCAATAACAACTAGAACAGGAATAACAACATGCCTACTCAGTCAGTAACTTAGTTAACTAATGAAACACTAACGTGTACATGTACAAGCCTATTCTTTATCAGCCAAATTGTACCAAAAGAGCCTCTTTGCTACTGTTTCAGTTACTAGCTAACTCCTTTGGCAAAAAAGGTTTTCAATATTCAGTAGCGAGTCTTTAAAATATTGCTAGCAAAAATAGTTTTTATTTTCTAAAATCATTAGCTATGAACTCAGCTGATTGTGGGAGTTAGCTCTTAATAATAATAATAATAGCAGTTTCAACCTATCTACCTATCTATCTATCTATCTATCTATCTATCTATCTACCTCTTCCCCAGCAGTTCCAACCTAATGGCCTTTTTATAATCTTTATAGATATTATAAATATATTTGTTTCCCCCTTAGAGCTGCCTAATATAGCAAGCCAGTTGATAGTACAGTAGCTAGGATGAATGCAATGTGTGACATTAGTAGCTATATCAAAATATTTTTGATTTTAGCTCATTGTTCTGTGGCTATATGGCCAGGTGACATTAGATAACTGAGTGAAATTAAATCCGAAGCATTGTCTGATTACATCAGAAAAATGATACCTAAAATGGAATTACTGAGTCTACCATTACAGATATCCACTGGCAAATCTTTACATAAATAAGATCATCAAAAACACGTACCAATGGCATTAGGCTGAATTGGCTAGCTAGCTTTCTACCTGAGAAGAAGCGCTTTGCTGGGATTCCGCCATGTTGCAGTGTCTACTAGCTAGCTACCTGGGGATGTAAACGAAACGTTGTATGCGTCCCGCCTTCCATTTAGCTAGTCAATCAATTGCATTGTAACAAAAAGCAGTGCTATGATTGGTCAATAAGACTGTTAGTCATATTTGAGTAACATGTAATTGTAGATTTGCGGGCACACAGATCACATCGCGCAAGCACATGTGCATTTCGAGAGAGTATACCATTAGCAGGGAGATGCATGCCCGACACTTCATTTCTTACTCTCAATTCCATTTTCTGGGCACGCAACATTTTTCTCCGAGCTCTCAACTATCTCTCAGCTCCTCTGCGCCTTCAACATGTTTTATCTCTACTCTCTCCATCCATGCGCACTCAACATTATTCTCAACATGCCCCCCTGCTACTTTGAATTGTGAGATGAAAATGGCCCCATACCAGGTACTACTAGGGGACCACAACAAACAGGTTCAAAGGCATATGCCAAGGGATGACCAGAGACAGCTTCGATGGGTTGGTCTTCTTCCATTTTTTTTTATTTACCGCTGTGTGTTGATGTGCGGGGCGGGAGGCGCAATCTCATGCTACCATTCCGATGACATCAGTCGTACACGTCATTCCAACATGGCAGAAACCTACATTTTACAAGTGTCTTTTTTATATACATTAAACAACAGTAACATGCAAAACACAAAAAAACTGAACAGCCATAGAAAACAATCCACATTTTATCAAATCAAATAGACGAATACAGTAGCGAATACATTTGAGAAATGTATGTTTGAATGATTCTAAATCATTTTCCAAACCAGTTAAAAATTACTAAATATGGCATTTTGAATTGTGTATGAAAATGTTTCCTAATAAAATAAAGAGATTTAAGATGTTCAATTGTGGAATCTGTGATGACCCTCCCACTCTGTCTGCCGAATTCTTTCTCTTTATGACATACTGATGTTCAATTGTGGAATCAGTGTAGTAAAATAATGTTAAACTTAGATATTTCAATGGTTCAGTGATGTAAAGTACTACTTAAGTAGTTTTTTGGGATATCTTTACTTTACTTTTTATATTTTTGACAACTTTTACTTTTACTTAGCTACATTCCTACAGAAAATAATGTACGTTTTGCTCCATACATTTTCCCTGACACACAAAGGTACATAATGTTTGAAATACTAACAAAAAAAAAAAGGTGAGATTGGACAACCTTGTCGTATTACTTTAACACATACGTTTTTCCAGCAACAGACTGTGATTGATAATGTCAAAAGCCGCATTGAAGTCTGACAAAACAGCCCCCACAATCTTTTTTTCATCAATTTCTCTCAGCCAATCATTAGTCATTTGTGTAAGTGCTGTGCTTGTTGAATGTCCTTCTCTAAAAGCATGCTTTTTTCCAATAGTTTACTAAGGGTTGGTAACAGGCTAATTGGTCGGCTGTTTGAGCCAGTAAAGGGGGCTTTACTATTCTTAGGTAGCGGAATGACTTTTGCTTCCCTCCAAACCTGGGGGCACACATATTCTACATTTTAATTTTTTTTAAACATTTTAGTAATTTAGCAGACGCTCTTATCCAGAGCGACTTACAGTTAGTGAGTGCATACATGATTTTTTTTATTTTTCATACTTGCCCCCCGTGGGCTTAAATTGAAAATATGGCAAATGGGAGTGGCAATACCGTCCGCTATTATCCTAAGCAATTTTCCATCCAAGTTGTCAGACCCCGGTGGGTTGTAATTGTTAATAGACAACAATCATTTGTTCACCTCATCCACACTCACTTTATGGAATTCAAAATTACAATGCTTGTCTTTCATAATTTGGTCAGATATACTTGAATGTGTAGTGTCAGCAATTGTTGCTGGCATGTCATGCCTAAGTTTGCCAAACTTGCCAATGAAAATATTATTAAAGTAGTTGGCAATATCAGTTGGTTTTGTAATGAATAAGCCATCTGATTCAATGAATGATGGAGCTGAGTTTGCCTTTTTCCCCAAAATGTCATTTAAGGTGCACCAAAGCTTTTTACTATTATTCTTTATGTCATTTATCCTTGTTTCATAGTGTTGTTGCTTCTTCTTTTTATTCAGTTTAGTCACATGATTTCTCAATTTGCAATACGTTTGCCAATCGGTTGTGCAGCCAGACTTATTTGCCATTCCTTTTGCCTCATCCCTCTCAACCATACCATTTTAAAATTCCTCATCAATCCACCTGGATTTAACAGTTTTTACAGTCATTTTCTTAATGGGTGCATGCTTATTAATAACTGGAATAAGCAATTTCATAAATGTGTCAAGAGCAGCGTCTGTTTGCTCCCCATTACACACCACGGACCAACATATATTCTTTACATCAACAACATAGGAATCACTACAGAACTTCTTGTATGACCTCTTATACACAATATTAGGACCAGCCTTTGGAACTTTGGTTTTCCTAGATATGGCTACTATATTGTGTACACCCAATGGATTTGGATACTGCTTTCAAACAAATCTCTGCAGCATTAGTAAAGATATTATCAATACATGTTGATGATTTAATTCCTGTACTGTTCGTAACCACCCTGGTAGGTTGACTGATAACCTGAACCAGGTTGCAGGCACTGGTTACAGTTTGAAGCTTTCTCTTGAGTGGGCAGCCTGATGAAAGCCAGTCAATATTTAAATCACCCAGAAAGTATACCTCTCTATTGATATCACATACATTATCAAGCATTTCACACGTTATCCAGATACTGACTGTTAGCACTTGGTGGTCTATAGCAGCTTCCCACCAGAATTGACTTTAGGTGAGGCAGATGAATATAAACAGCAACACCTCCACCATTGGCAATTCTATATTTTCTGTAAATGTTATAACCTTGTATTGCTACCACTGTATCATCAAAGGTATTATCTAAGTAAGTTTCAGAGATAGTCAGAATATGAATGTCATCTGTTACTAGCAAATTATTGATTTCATGAACCTTGTTTCTTAAGCTACATATGTTAACGTGGGCTATTTTGAGCACTTTTCTTCTGGGATGCTTACTTGTTTTTATTGCTTTACTGGGAAGCTTAGCATCAGTAGATGTGCTCATGTTCTTTATGTTAGTGCAGGGTGAGCTGCACACAGTGGACTGCCTCCTCAGGCACACCAGCTCAGTGCTAACATTATAAATCTGGTTCTTAGGCACATGATTACTGCACACAATAGCTGTAGGATCAGCGGTGGCATTCAGGGCAGTTAGAGGGACATAAATTAGGTTACTTATATTGTGACTACCGACGCCCCTGATGTAATGTACATTTTCTGAAGCATTTTGACAACTCTGCGTCACAATGGTAGGGATTAGCTGAGCTGGGCTTGGGTCATTGCTAAGTCGTTGTCTCAACGCAGCTTTATAATGCTGTGAAAGGATCCAGGAACCCAAATGATTTGGGTGGATCCCGTCCTCCTTATAAAACGTGTTTTGTTTCCTAAAGGTATTGAAATTGTCAACAAAAGTTGATACAGCTATTGCCACCATTATACAGAGTTCTAATAGCATCAACAAAAATGACCAAACTTCAATTGCTTAAGACAATCAAAGATACAATTGTGATTACGGTATCAAATGCTTTCTGAAAATCCCCAAAATAAGATAACAGGGAAGTCATCCAATAGATCACAGTACTCAACCAACTCTAACACCAGCCTCCAGATTATTAGATTTATGGTGCCCTTTCATAAACCCTGATTGACATTCATTAATCAGATCATTCAAGCCCGACTTTAACCTTTTCGCAACGATTGAGGCTGTCATTTTGTAGTCGTTCTTGAGGAGGGAGATTGGACGCCAATTATCAATAATTAAGAGATCCTTGTGTGGTTTAGGTATAAGAGTAATAACCCCTTGTTTCAGAGAGGCAGGTAGTTCTCCCTTCTTTATAGCCTCCTAAAAGGTTTCAAGTAAAACATTTTCTATTTCTTCAAAGGTTTTGTAAAATTCAGAGGTTAATCCATCACATCCTGGAATTTTTGTTATTTTTTAATTTAGCAATCCCATATTGGATGTCCATAATTGATACATCTTGACAACAAGAACGATTGAATTATTCAGTGCCGAGTTAACATTCTCTATAGAATCAAGGAGATCCTTAGAGTCACTCAAACTGTTATTTGAGGAGTAAAGATTCTCATAAAACTTAGTGGTAAAGTGTGATAACAACTCTATCCTCAGAGGTTACTCCATTAATCTAACATTTCCAAAGTGTGTTGAGTTCCCCTCTCCTCTTTTCCAAATTAAAAAAGTATATACTGTTCTTTTGACCCTTTTCAAGCCACTGTTTTCTGGACCTTATGAAGGCTCCCACCAAAATTGACTTTAGGTGAGGCAGATGAATATAAACAGCAACACCTCCACCATTGGCAATTCTATATTTTCTGTAAATGTTATAACCTTGTATTGCTACCACTGTATCATCAAAGGTATTAACTAAGTAAGTTTCAGAGATAGTCAGAATATGAATGTCATCTGTTACTAGCAAATTATTGATTTCATGAACCTTGTTTCTTAAGCTACATATGTTAACGTGGGCTATTTTGAGCACTTTTCTTCTGGGATGGTTACTTGTAAATCATTCAATTTAGCTTTCTCATCAAGATCAAGATGCTCGATCTCTGTGATATCAGTACTTTTCTTAGAAAGCTCAGCCACCTCACATCTTCTTAAAGCAAGCCATTTCCCATAAGTAATACAGGCTGAGCGGATTATAAATTTCAGCAGTTCCCAATATTTCCCATATTTTGCATTAGAGGCAGCTAAATTCCAGTAAACATAAATTAGATTATTAATCACATTTTTTTAATCATCATGCAATAACAATGAGTTATTTCAATTTCCAATAACCACCAGAGTATTTCTTATCATCATTACTGCACATTCTCTCAGTCAGCCATATGACTTTATGATCTGTCAGGACAGCAGGCAGTATTTTTACCTCTACAGTGTTGGGCTCAAGGCTAGAGGTTATCACCCACAAGTCAATTCTTGATTGTACTTCAATGTACTGTTTCTCTCCAGGGTTTTTAACTCTCCATATGTCAATTAAGTCCAGGCTTTGACAGATATTCACCAATTTGTTCACACCAATGTTAGGCTTAAGGGGCAATCCAGCAGTCTCATTATAGTAAACCATAATCTATAATCTGACTGAATGGATGTTTTCCCAGAAAACATAAGAATGTTCCTCCACTTCCTCTAGAAGTATGTAATTTGGAGGACTAGAACAGTATCCATATACATTACACAACACAAATAATCTGTCCTAGTGGTTGATGACCGCTACTAGCCAATGTCCATTGGTGTCCATTTGAGTAAACAAAAATGTCCCTTTGAAATTGTATGCTAAAATTGTAACCCCAGCTGAATGATTAGTCCCGTGGGTCAAGAAAATGTCACTGCCCCACTGATATTTCAAAAAATTATAGTCCTCTTTGCGTGAATGTGGCTCTTGAACTAATAAAAGATCTGCGTTGCAGTCCTTACAAAACAGTTAAAACGTTTCTCTTCAACAGGTTTCGTATCCCCTTGGCATTGATTGACATAAACTTCAAGTTCATATATACAAAATAGAAAGGAAAATCCTATGCAATCTCAACTCTACCCTCTCTATGAAATGGTGCTTCATAAATGTATTAACAGAAGTCTTAACTTGTAAACCATAACACCACAATTCAAAACTAGAACGCTCAGTTTGTTGTGGGTGAAGGGGCTGCCTTATAAGACTACCAGCGGAGCAAATCACCCAGGTCGAATTTATTTTCCATTGGTGAGAAAGGTTCAGATTCCCCTGTAGTATCCACCCTTTCCCTGATTTCGGGCCTGTTGGACGAGATGACACAACTTTGCCTTTGCAGCCTTGTCTGCTGCAGTCAGGTCGTCACCAAAACTAAGTTCTCTCTTTCAGAAATGCGCTTTCCTTTGCTTTCTTCCTAACTGCATCGCTCGCTGTGCGGAAAGCGAACTGGACGAGGGTCGAGCGGCTGCCGATGGCATCTTGCTTCTTGTCAATAAGATGAGCGACATGTCCATATATCCTTCGGGGAAGTCCACACAGTTACAGATGTCACTTACTTTGCGCTTCACATTCTCACCCTGGTCCTTTGGTACATTTATCAGAGGTTGAAGTGTTTGCACGTTTAAGATCTTCGATACTCTCCTATGCATGATTCAGAGAGGTCTCGAGGTCAACGATTTTTTATGTGTTTTCGCGCATCATTTTCTCCAGACCATCGGCTCTTTCGTTTATCTTTGCAGTGACAGCATCGATTATGTTGACCTGGAGTTCACGCAAAGACAATTATTTGTGTGTCTTTTTGGGTGCAGGGCTATTGACTGGAGTATCTGAATCAACCAAATGTCCAGATTCCTCAATTTCTTTTCCTGAGGAGTCAGGTGGTGGTTTCTCTCTGGTGTATGAGTGGTCAGCCAGGAACTGCCTTCTCCCTTTGCTCTTTCTTCCATTTTTTTCTTCCATTTTGCCAACATTCAGATCAAATTACTGAGCGTTGTTCTGTGTTGTGTTTTCTATAAACCGAGTTTTGTTACATTTAACTAAGTTTGAGAGGGATAGTCCCCTGTAGCTCAGTTGGTAGAGCATGGCGCTTGCAACGCCAGGGTTGTGGGTTCGTTTCCCACGGGGGCCAGTATGAAAATGTATGCACTCACTAACTGTAAGTCGCTCTGGATAAGAGCGTCTGCTAAATAACAAAAATGTAAATGTAATAAAAGTTAAGGTTACTCGGAGCAAAACCAATTCCTGTCTGCACTCGCCGCCATCTTCTTCACAACCCCCACATCTTACAAGTACTTAAGAAGTGTTTGACAATTTCTTAGAGGAACATGACTAATTTAAATAATGTAGGTAGGCCGTGACTGGCTTCACACTCCAGTACATTAGGTGGCGATGTATGCACCTTCAACGTTAGATGTGATCCGCCAATCAAATCCTGAAGAAGAAGAAGCGTTTTTATCAAAGTCTAATATTTTGCTTTTCTGATAGAGTGTCCTTTAACGGTATATTATTAAATACATATGAGAACATGATATCATGGTTTGTTTTAGTATTTCAGTTCATCTTTAACCCTTACCTTAACCATTTTACATTTCAATGTAATGGGGTAGGGCAGTCCAAAGGATGCCGTATTGCACGGACGGCGGAACAGGAAGTTCCGGTAATGCGAGCACCGTTGTTCAGAATAAACATAACTTGTGTGTCCGTTTCAAATGTATTACAACAGGTATGGAACTAATAGCACGTATAAACTTTCTAATATCGAAATAACATGTCATAACATGCTAGGTAAACAAATCCGTCATGTTATTATCACGTTTGGTAAAGGTTTTGTGTTACTTTTGTGTCAAATCGAGTGAACGTGATATAAACTATTTTTCCAAGTCACATAGCTAGAGACTTTGGGTTTGTCTGAGTGGGTGTACATAATTTCCTCAAGCTAATATCATAAAGAATCCATTTATTAGAGATTTCTGAGTTCGTTTAGCATGTTATTGGTTTTCTGTAAAATTCACGAGCTGGTAAAATGGTGGCGCCAACTCGGTCTACGTCAACCGACATGCAGTGCGGGTGCACCAGAGAGAGACAATTTCACGGTTGCGCTAACTATAGGTTAAGTGCATTTACGTTGTGTAGCCTAATTTAAAGTGTGTACTTTGTATCTAATGTGAATGAATTAATGTTTCTTTGTCAATGCTTAGCTACCCGATCAGTGCTGGACTTGGACAGTCACCTAAAATTTCTACTTCTTGAGCTCCTGTTCCTCTTATAGAATATTAACTCCAAAGTATTGTGGAGCTCCTGCACCTAAATATAAACAGTACCAGCACCTATTTCAGTCCAAGTCAAGCACTGAATTAGATGATTTAACAAGAAGATATATAAAATATTTTTAGAGAATAAAGAAAGTGCCAGAACTGTCAAGACTAACTTTTGTGTCCGTTTCTCTTTATTACTACAGGACGACTCCGATGAAGCCTGAGGCTGGTAACATCAACAGTGAGGACAAACCCAGCCTGCCTCTCTCCTTCCACACTGAGACCAAACCTACAATCACTGGGTCCTGATTGTGACAGTGGAGCCCAGTTTGCACTGCAGGTACCAGAGATGGCATCAGTGAAGCTGGAAGACTGCAGTCAAACACTGGAGCTGAATGTCAACATTAAAGATGAAGAAGAGGAGGAGAAGATTGGGAAATCTGTTTCTCATGGTAAGAGCAGTTTCCATCTAACTTATTCGTTCCAGTTTCCCACTGTGCATGAAAAGTTGCAGTAGAACTGTTTCTGAACCAGTTTTGCCAGCATTTTGCACATTTTTTAGCTTTTGACTCTTACCCACTTTTAGAATAGTTTTATTCTCCTTTTGTGTTGTACAGCCTACTGATATGAATACATATGTCACCCGGTACAGCCAGAAGATGACTGGCCACCCCTTTGAGCCTGGTTACTCTCTACATTTCTTCCTAGGTTTCTGCTTTCTAGGGACTTTTTCCTAGCAATTGTGCTTCTACATCTGAATTGCTTGCTCTTTGGGGTTTTAGGCTGGATTTCTGTATAAGCACTTTGTGAAAACTGCAGATGTAAAAAGGGCTTCATAATATAAATTTGATTGACATACACTACCAGTCAAAAGTTTGGACACACTTACTCATTCAAGGGTTTTTCTTTATTTTTCTATTTTCTACATTGTAGAATAATAGTGAAGACATCAAAACTATGAAATAACACATATGGAATCATGTAGTAACCAAAAAAGTGTTAAACAAATCAAAGTATATTTTATATTTGAGATTATTCAAATAGCCACCCCTTGCCTTGATGACAGCTTTGCACACTCTTGGCATTCTCTCAACCACCTTCATGAGGTGGTCACCTGGAATGCATTTCAATTAACAGGTGTGCCTTGTTAAAAGTTAATTTGTGGAATTTATTTCCTTCTTAATGTGTTTGAGCCAATCAGTTGTGTTGTGACAAGGTGGTGGTGGTGGTGGTGGTGGGGGGGGGGGGGAAGATGGCAGTATTTGGTAAAAGTCCAAGTCCATATTATGCCAAGAACAGCTCAAATAAGCAAAGGGAAATGACAGTCCAAGACATGAAGGACAGTCAATACATTTTTACATTTAAGTCATATAGCAGACGCTGTTATCCAGAGCGACTTACAGTTAGTGAGTGCATACATTAGTTATTTTCCATAATTGGCCCCCCGTGGGAATCGAACCCACAACCCTGGCGTTGCAAACGCCATGCTCTACCAACTGAGCTACATCCCTGCCGGCCATTCCCTCCCCTACCCTGGGCCAATTGTGCGCCGCCCCATGGGTCTCCCGGTCGCGGCCGGCTACGACAGAGCCTGGATTCGAACCAGGATCTCTAGTGGCACAGCTAGCACTGCGATGCAGTGCCTTAGACCACTGCGCCACTCGGGAGTTTTAGTGAGTTTTAAATTTTTCATACTGGCCCCCTGTGGGAATTGAACCCACAACCCTGGCGTTGCAAGCGCCATGCTCTACCAACTGAGCTACAGGAGACCTATAATATGGACAATTTCAAGAACTTTGAAAGTTTTTTCAAGTGCAGTCGCAAAAACCATCAAGCACTATGATGAAACGGGCTCTCATGAGGACCGCCACAGGAATGGAAGACCCAAGTTACCTCTGCTGCAGAGGATAAGTTCATTAGTTACCAGCCTCAGAAATAGCAGCCCAAATAAATGCTTCACAGAGTTCAAGTCACAGACACATCTTAACATCAACTGTTCAGAGGGGACTGTGTGAAACAGGCCTTCATGGTCGAATTGCTGCAAAGAAACCACTACTAAAAGACACCAATAAGAAGAAGAGACCTGCTTGGGCAAAGAAACATGAGCAAAGGGCAAAGAAACATTGTCCTTTGGTCTGGAGTTTTTTGGTTCCAACCGCTGTGTCTTTGTGAGACGTGGTGTGGGTGAACGGATGATCTCCGCATGTGTTGTTCCCACCGTAAAGCATGGAGGAGAAGGTGTTATGGTGAGGGGGTGCTTTGCTGGTGACACTGTCTGTGATTTATTTCGAATTCAAGGCACACTTAACCAGCATGGCTACCACAGCATTCTGCAGCAATACGCCATCCCATCTGGTTTGAGCTTAGTGGGACTATCATTTGTTTTTCAACAGGACAATGACCCAACACACCTCCAGGCTGTGTAAGGGCTATTTTACCAAGAAGGAGAGTGATGGAGTGCTGCATCAAATGACCTGGCCTCCACAATCCCCCGACCTCAACCCAATTGAGATGGATTGGGATGAGTCGAACGACAGAGTGAAGGAAAAGCAGCCAATAAGTGCTCAGCACAGCATATGTGGGAACTCCTTCAAGACTGTTGGAAAATAATTCCAGGTGAAGCTGGTTGAGAGAATGCCAAGAGTGTGCAAAGCTGTCATCAAGGCAAAGGGTGACTATTTGAAGAATCTCAAATATAAATAAATGTTGATTTGTTTAACACTTCTTTGGTTACTACACGGTTCCATATGTGTTATTTCATAGTTTTTATGTCTTTACTATTATTCTACAATGTAGAAAATCGTAAAAAATAAAGGAAAACCCTTGAATGAGTAGGTACAGTGGGGAGAACAAGTATTTGATACACTGCCGATTTTGCAGGTTTTCCTACTTACAAAGCATGTAGAGGTCTGTAATTTTTATCATAGGTACACTTCAACTGTGAGAGACGGAATCTAAAAAAAATCCAGAAAATCACATTGTATGATTTTTAAGTAATTAATTTGCATTTTATTGCATGACAAGTATTTGATACATCAGAAAAGCAGAACTTAATATTTGGTACAGAAACCTTTGTTTGCAATTACAGAGATCATACGTTTCCTGTAGGTCTTGACCAGGTTTGCACACACTGCAGCAGGGATTTTGGCCCACTCCTCCATACAGACCTTCTCCAGATCCTTCAGGTTTCGGGGCTGTCGCTGGGCAATACGGACTTTCAGCTCCCCTCCAAAGATTTTCTATTGGGTTCAGGTCTGGAGACTGGCTAGGCCACTCCAGGACCTTGAGATGCTTCTTACAGAGCCACTCCTTAGTTGCCCTGGCTGTGTGTTTCGGGTCGTTGTCATGCTGGAAGACCCAGCCACGACCCATCTTCAATGCTCTTACTGAGGGAAGGAGGTTGTTGGCCAAGATCTCGCAATACATGGCCCCATCCATCCTCCCCTCAATACGGTGCAGTCGTCCTGTCCCCTTTGCAGAAAAGCATCCCCAAAGAATGATGTTTCCACCTCCATGCTTCACGGTTGGGATGGTGTTCTTGGGGTTGTACTCATCCTTCTTCTTCCTCCAAACACAGCGAGTGGAGTTTAGACCAAAAAGCTCTATTTTTGTCTCATCAGACCACATGACCTTCTCCCATTCCTACTCTGGATCATCCAGATGGTCATTGGCAAACTTCAGACGGGCCTGGACATGCGCTGGCTTGAGCAGGGGGACCTTGCGTGCGCTGCAGGATTTTAATCCATGACGGCGTAGTGTGTTACTAATGGTTTTCTTTGAGACTGTGGTCCCAGCTCTCTTCAGGTCATTGACCAGGTCCTGCCGTGTAGTTCTGGGCTGATCCCTCACCTTCCTCATGATCATTGATGCCCCACGAGGTGAGATCTTGCATGGAGCCCCAGACCGAGGGTGATTGACCATCATCTTGAACTTCTTCCATTTTCTAATAATTGCGCCAACAGTTGTTGCCTTCTCACCAAGCTGCTTGCCTATTGTCCTGTAGCCCATCCCAGCCTTGTGCAGGTCTACAATTTTATCCCTGATGTCCTTACACAGCTCTCTTGTCTTGGCCATTGTAGAGAGGTTGGAGTCTGTTTGATTGAGTGTGTGGACAGGTGTCTTTTATACAGGTAATGAGTGGAGAACAGGAGGGCTTCTTAAAGAATAAGTAACAGGTCTGTGAGAGCCGGAATTCTTACTGGTTGGTAGGTGATCAAATACTTATGTCATGCAATAAAATGCAAATTAATTACTTAAAAATCATACAATGTGATTTTCTGGATTTTTGTTTTAGATTCAGTCTCTCACAGTTGAAGTGTACCTATGATAAAAATGACAGACCTCTACATGCTTTGGAAGTAGGAAAACCTGCAAAATCGGCATTGTATCAAATACTTGTTCTCCCCACTGTATGTCCAAACTTTTGACTGGTACTGTATATCACACCAACTGACTGGTACTTCTGATGTTGTTCACACAGGAGTCCGTGTTGAGACATTCTCTACATCCAGAGAGCAACAGCAGGAAGATCACAGAGCTAAGAGGTCTCACCACTGCCCACATTGTGAGGAGATTTTCCCAATTCTATCAAAGCTAAAAATACACCTAAAAATACACACAGGAGAGAATTCCTGCACTGACTGTGGGAAGAGCTTCACAACATCAAGGGCTCTGACAGTTCATCAGAGAACACACACAGGAGAGAAGCCTTTCTCCTGCTCTGACTGTGGGGCGAGTTTCTCTCGACTAAGCAACTTAAAAACACACCAACGTATACATACGGGCGAGAAGCCTTACTCCTGCTCTGACTGTGGAAAATGCTTCACAACATCAACTGAGGTAAAAGTTCATCAGAGAACACACACAGGAGAGAAGCCTTACTCCTGCTCTTACTGTGGGAAGAGTTTCTCCCGATTGGATACCTTAAACACGCATGAACGTATACATACAGGAGAGAAGCCTTACGCATGCTCTGACTGTGGAAAATGCTTCACAACATCAACTGAGCTAAAATCTCATCAGAGAACACACACGGGAGAGAAGCCTTTCTTCTGCTCTGATTGTGGGGCGAGTTTCTCTCGACTGGGCCACTTAAAAACACATGAACGTATACATACAGGAGAGAAGCCTTACTATTGCTCTGACTGTGGAAAATGCTTCACAACATCAACTGAGCTAAAAGTTCATCAGAGAACACACACAGGAGAGAAGCCTTACTCCTGCTCTGACTGTGGAAAGATTTTCTCTCAACAGAGCAGCTTAAAAACACACCAACGTATACATAATGGAGAAAAGCCTTACTCCTGCTCTGACTGTGGAAAATGTTTTAAAACATCAACTGAGCTAAAAGTTCACCAGAGAACACACACAGGAGAGAAGCCTTACTCCTGCTCTGACTGTGAAAAGAGTTTCTCTCAACATAGCAGCTTAAAAACACATCAACGTTTACATAAAGGAATGAAGCCTTACTCCTGCTCTGACTGTGGAAAATGTTTTAAAATGTCAGCTGAGCTAAAAGTTCATCAGAGAACACACACAGGATAGAAGCCTTACTCCTGCTCTGACTGTGGAAAGAGTTTCTCAAAATTGGATCAATTAAAAACACACCAATTGTACATATATGTACAGTGCTTTTGGAAAGTATTCAGACCCCTTGACCTTTTCCACAATTTGTTACGTTACAGCCTTATTCTAAAATTGATTAAATCGTTTTTTCCCCTCATCAACCTACACACAATACCTGATATTGACAAAGCAAAAACTGGTTTTTAGACATTTTTGCTAATGTATATAAAAAATTAACTGATACGACATTTACATAAGTATTCCGACCCTTTACTCAGTACTTTGTTGAAGCACCTTTGGCAGCGATTACAGCCTCGAGTCTCGTTGGGTATGACGCTACAAGCTTGGCACACCTGCATTTGGGGAGTTTCTCCCTGTGACGAGGTGTGAATGAAGGATGAAGGAGTCAGGCGCAGGAGGTAAAATACCGATCTCCAGAGTTTATTCTGTTTACTTAAATCAAACGCCCCAAGCGTCAAACGAAACTAATACAAGGAAAAACATCCACCTTGGCATAAACACAAAGAATAGTAGCTCAACCGAGCTACACGCTCTCACAACAAACAATCACTCACAAAGCCAAAGGGAACAGAGGGAACACTTATACACATACAAATTAAGGGAATGAGCTCCAGGTGTGTGTGATTGACAAGACATGACAAATGTAGTGATGAGAATGGGATCGGCAGTAGCTAGTACTCCGGTGATGACAAACGCCGATACGTCCTCGATTTCCCCCAACAGGGAGGGATCGAGGATGTCCCGCCTTGGGGACCCAGCACCGTTCCTCCGGACCGTACCCCTCCCACTCCACGAGATACTGAAGGCCCCCCACCCGACGCCTCGAATCCAGGATGGAACGGACCGAGTACGCCAGGGCCCCCCTCAGTGTCCAGAGGAGGTGGAGGAACCTCCCGCACCTCAGACTCCTGGAGTGGACCAGCTACCACCGGCCTGAGGAGAGACACATGAAACGAGGGGTTAATACGGTAATCAGGGGGGAGTAACAACCTGTATGTCTCCTCAGGACTTTAAACGGCCCTACAAACCACGGGTTCAGCTTCCGGCAGGGCAGGCGGAGGGGCAGATTCCGGGTCAAGAGCCAGACCCGATCCCCCGGTACGAACACCGGGGCCTCCCTGCGGTGGCGGTCAGTGTTGGCCTTCTGACGACGCACGGCGCGCTGGAGGAGACCGTGGGCAGCATCCCAAGTCTCCTCCGTGCGCCGAAACCAGTCATCCACCGCAGGAGCCTCGGTCTGGCTCTGGTGCCACGGTGCCAGGACCGGTTGGTAACCCAAAACACATTCAAAGGGTGTTGGGTTAGTGGAGGAGTGGCGGAGAGAGTTCTGAGCATATTCTTCCCGTGGCAGGAAGAATCCTCCCAAGGTAACTCCGCAGAAACCTACCCACATCTTGATTCACCCTTTCCACCTGCCCATTACTCTCTGGGTGAAATCCAGAGGTCAGGCTGACCGAGCCCCCAGACGTTCCATGAACGCCTTCCAGACTCTAGACGTGAACTGGGGACCTCGGTCGGACTCTATATCCTCTGGTACCCTGTAGTGCCGGAAGACGTGAGTAAACAAAGCCTCCGCAGTTTGTAGGGCCGTGGGGAGACTGGGCAGAGGAAGGAGGCGGCAGGACTTTGAAAAGTGGTCCACAACGACCAGGATAGTGGTGTTACCTTGGTAGGGGGGAAGATCAGTGAGAAAAAGTCGGGCCAGCACTTTGCGAACCAGGGACACATGCTCGGCGCGCGTAGCGGAATACACCAGGATGTCATCGATGTAGACCATCACACCGCGACCAAGCATGTCCCGAAACACCTCGTTCACAAAGGACTGGAAAACGGATGGAGCATTCATCAAACCGTAGGGCATCACCAGGTATTCATAATGCCCCGAGGTTGTCCTGAATGCTGTTTTCCACGCACCAGGTTGTAGGCACACCTGAGGTGTAATTTGGTGAAAAAGCGGGCCCCATGCATTGACTCAATCACAAAAAAGAAACTTGAGGAGGCAGGTGAAGTGGAGGGACGTATATACCCCTGGCGCAAGGACTCGGTGACGTATGTTTCCATAGCCTCCGTTTCAGCCTACGACAGGGGATACACATGACTCCTGGGAGGTACAGCGTCTACCCGAAGGTTTATCGCGCAATCCCCCTCCCGATGAGGTGGTAAATTTAGTCGCTTGCGTCTTGGAAAACGTGAGCACCAGATCATGGTATTCGGGGGGAATGCGCACGGTGGGGGTACCGTCTGGACTTTCCACTGTGGTCGCACCAACGGGAACACCAAGACACCTACCCGGACACTCACGCGACCACCCCGTAAGAACCCTCTGCGGCCATGAGAAATTGGGGTTGTGAAGGGCTAACCACTGGATACCCAAGACAACAGGGTAAGCAGGAGACTCAATAATCATAAAGGTGATCTGTTCAACATGCGTCTCCTGCGTAATCATGGTGACTGGTACCGTAACCTCCTTAACCAACCCGGACCCTAATGGTCGACTATCAAGTGCTCTGATGGGGAGTGGAATGGTTAGGGGAACCAATGAAATGCCTTGACGGCGTGCAAATGCCCTGTCCATAAAATTCCCAGCTGCGCCTGAATCGACTAGCGCCTTACACTGGGAACCTATCAAGTGATCGGGAAAGGAGATAGATAAAGTACAGTGCGCCGCAAAGGGTTCTGAACACGTTTGGGTGTTCGTTACCTGGGGTGATGCGTGAGTACCCTGCCTACCGCCTCCAGACCCAAAAGAACGTTGACTGCAACGTGAGGTGGATTGTCCCTTCGTGCCACCAGAGTGGCACTGTCGCTGTCCTCCTGCGCTCTCTCGACCGGCGGCTCCCCCCAGCTCCATCTGCTCGGGTCAGAGTCGTCCGGAATGGGAACGGGAAGACCCCTACCAGAACTTTCTCTGGCTGCTAGCAGATTGTCCAGCCGGATGGCCATGTCCACCAGTTGGGAGAACGATCGCATGGCATCCCGGCAGTCTAGCTCCCATCGGACGTCCTCCCTTAGGTGGCACCGGAAATGGTCGATCAGGGCCCGCTCGTTCCACCCGGACCCCGCTGCCAGCGTCCGGAACTCCAGCGCGTAGTCCTGAGCGGTCCTCGTCCCCTGCCTCAGATGAACCAGTCGTTCGCCCGCCTCTCGACCCTCAGGCGGGTGATCAAAAACAGCCCGAAAGAGGAAAGCAAACTCCCCGTAGTCCTCCCTCGTTCCACATCGTGTTGGCCCACTCCAGGGCTCTCTCACAAAGGCAGGAAACGAGGACGGATACCTTCTCCCGCTCCTGACGCCAGCCTGATGCTGGAGAAATAGTTGGAGTAGGAATCCCTTACATCGCGCTGCCGTCCCATCAAACGCCAGTGGCCGGGATATCTAGATCCCTCCAGGGACTGGGGTGTAGGTGGCTGGATCCGGTTGACCAGCTGGTCTCGATAGATCGGATCCTCTCCTCTCCAGGCATTCTACCACCTGAAGAACCCGATCCATCGCTTCCCCCAAGCTGGCCAACATCGAGGAATGCTCCTGGACCCTTGCCACAACTCCAGGCATGCGGTCTTCTCCTGCTGACTCCATATCAGATCAGGTGAGTGATTCTGTGACGAGGTGTGAATGGAGTCAGGCGCAGGAGGTAAAATACCGAAGTCCAGAGTTTATTCCGTTTACATAAATCAAACGCCCCAAGCGTCAAACGAAACTAATACAAGGGAAAACATCCACCTTACCATAAACACAAAGAATAGTAGCTCAACCGAGCTACACGCTCTCACAACAATCAATCACTCACAAAGACAAGGGGAACAGAGGGAACACTTATACACATACTAATTAGGGGAATGAGCACCAGGTGTGTGTGATTGACAAGACATGACAAGTGGAGTGATGAGAATGGGATCGGCAGTAGCTAGTACTCCGGTGACGACGAACGCCGAAGCCTGCCCGAACCAGGAGGTGGGGCAGCCTCGGCGGAAGTCGTGACACTCCCATTCTTCTCTGCAGATCCTCTCAAGCTCTGTAAGGTTGGATTGGGGAGCATCGCTGCACAGCTATCTCTCCAGAGATGTTCAATCAGGTTCAAGTCCGGGCTCTGGCTGGGCCGCTCAAGGAAATTCAGAGACTTGTCCCGAAGGCACTCCTGCGTTATCTTGGCTGTGTGCTTAGGGTCGTTGTCCTGTTGGAAGGTGAACCTTTGCCCCAGTCTGAGGTCCTGAGCACTTTGGAACAGGTTATTATCAAGGATCTCTCAGTACTTTGCTCCGTTGATCTTTCCCTCGATCCTGACTAGTGTCTCAGTCCCTGCCGCTGAAAAACATCCCACAGCATGATGCTGCCACCATCATGCTTCACCATAGGGATGGTGCCTGGTTTCCTCCAGAAGTGACGCTTGGGATTCAGGCCAAAGAGTTCAGTCTTGCTTTCGTCAGGCCAGAACATCTGGTTTCTCATGGTCTGAGAGTCCTTTAGGTGCCTTTTTGGAAACTCCAAGCGGGCTTTCATGTGCCTTTTACTGAGGAGTGGCTTCCATCTGGCCACTCTACCATAAAGGCCTGATTGGTGGAGTGCTGCAGAGATTGTTGTCTTTCTGGAAGGTTCTCCCATCTCCACAGAGGAACTCTGGAGCTCTGTCAGAGTGACCATTGGGTTCTTGGTCACCTCCCTGACCAAGGCCCTTCTCCCCTGATTGCTCAGTTTGGCCGAGCGGCCAGCTCTAGGAAGAGCCCTGGTAGATCTAAACTTCTTCCATTTAAGAATGATGGAGGCCACTGTGTTCTTGGGGACCATCAATGCTGCAGAAATGTTTTGGTACCCTTCCCCAGAGCTGTGCCTCCACACAATCCTGTCTCGGAGCTCTACGGACAATTCCTTTGACCTCATGGCTTCGTTTTTGCTCTGACATGCATTGTCAACTGTGGGACCTTATATAGACAGGCGTGTATTTGTATTTATTATAGATCTCCATTAGTTCCTGCCAAGGTAGCAGCTACTCTTCCTGGGGTCCGGCAAAATTAAGGCAGTTATACAATTTTTAAAACATTGCAAAACATTCATAAAAGATTTCAGTAAGTGTGTGCCCTCAGGCCCCTACTCCACTACCACATATGTGTGCCTTTCCAAATCATGTCCAATCAATTTAATTTACCACAGGTGGACTCCAATCAAGTTGTAGAAACATCTCAAGGATGATCAATGGAAACAGGATACACCTGAACTCAATTTTGAGTCTCATAGCAAAGGGTCTGAATACTTATGTAAATATGGTATTTCTGTTTTTTATTATTAATACATTTGCAAAAAATGCAAAAAAACTTTCGCTTTGTCATTATGGGTTATTGTGTGTAGATTGATGAGGAAAAACATTTATTTAATCCCTTTTAGAATAAGGCTGTAACGTAACAAAATGTTGAAAAGGGTAAGGGGTCTGAATACTTTCTGAATGCACTGTATACAAACAGCAGAGAAGCTTTACTTTCTCAACAGAGCAACTTAAAAACACACCAACGTATACATTAAGGAGAAAAGACTCATCAGTTCTCTCAGACCATCTAAGATTAAAGTCACTCATCAATTATACTGAACAAAAATGAATGCAACATGCAACAATTTAAAAGTTTTTGCTGAGTTACAGTTCATATAAGGAAATCAGTCAATTGAAATAAATTAATTAGGACCTGATTTATGGATTTCACATGACTTGGCAGGGGTGCAGTCATGGGTGGGCCTGGCTCCCCAGTGGGTGGGCCAATCAGAATGAGTTTTTCCCCCCAAAATAGATTTTCTTTACAGACAGAAATACTCCTCAACAGCCCGCCCTCCCCCCTCTGACGATCCCGCAGGTGAAGAAGCAGGATGTGGAGGTCCTGGGCTGGCGTTTTCTCTAAAACGACATCGGCGGCGGCTTATGGTAGAGAAATTAACATTTGTTTCTCTGGAAACAGCTCTGGTGGACATTCCTGCAGTCAGCATGCCAATTGCATGCTCCCTCAACTTGAGACATCTATGGCATTGTGTTGCGTGACAACTGCATAGTGGCCTTAGTGGCCTTTTATTGTCCCCAGCACAAGGTGCACCTTTGTAATGATCATGCTGTTTAATCAGGTTTTTGATAAGCTACATCTGTCAGGTGGATAGATTGTCTTGACAATGGATAAAATGCTCACTAATAGGGATGTAAACTAATTTGTTCGCAAAGTTTGAGAGAAATAAGGTTTTTGTTCTTTTGGAAAATTTCCGGGATCTTTTATTTCAGCTCATGAAACATGGGACCAGCATTTCAGATGTTGCGTTTATATTTTTGTTCAGTGTGATTCTCATCTCATAAAAAAAGTGGTAACAGTGAATTAGATCAAATTAAGAAAGCATAAAACACTCTATTGTAATCCTATTGTTTCTCACTGTGAGAGAACTGTGCAGAGGAAAGGGAGCGTTATAGAATGTTAGCCTCTCTTTACTTTACTGATCAGTGTGCACCTTGTGTGTTTTATTTGCTTCTACTGTAAAGATATTGAGATGACCTTGGATTTGCCCTTAGGGTTGAATATCCTCTGTGAGGCTTGTCACATTGAAACAATGGAGTTTGATGGTTGACTGGGTGATACTGCTTCCCTCTATAGTTTTCTGTGTGAATGAGTTAGTTTGGATACTCATCGGTACAACACAAGTCATGGAACCAGAGGTCTGTTCACAGTCCCCAGGTCCAGAACAGAGGCTGGGAAACGCACAGTATTAAATAGAGCCATGACTACATGGAACTCTCTGTCACCCCAGGTAACTCAAGCTAGCAATAAAACCAGATGAAAGAACAAATTACAGCACAACCGGGACCGTAAAGGGACAGACATTTTTATGTATTTTATATTGTATTTTGTATTGTATTATGCATGTGATACGTGGTTGGGATACGACTGATGTGTGGTTGTCTTTCCTATCTTAAGATGAATGCAGTAGCTGTGGGTCTCTCTGGATGGGAGCATCTGCTAAATTACTCAATTGTAATGTGAATGTGGTGCTATTGATGTACATTACAAGTCAAAAGTTTGGACACCTGCTCATTCAAGGGTTTTTCTTTATTTGTAAAAAAAGAAATAAAAAATTACATTGTAGAATAATAGTGAAGACATCAAAACTATGAAATATCACTTATGGAAACATGTAGTAACCAAAAAAGTTTAAAAAATCAAAATATAGAGAGATTTTTTTGAAATTCTTCAAATAGCCACCCTTTGCCTTGATGACTGCTTTGCACACACTTGGCATTCTCTCAACCAGCTTCATGAGGTAGTCACCTGGAATACATTTCAATTATTCTACAATGTAAACAATAGTAAACATAAAGAAAAACCCTTGAATGTTAAGGTGTGTCCAAACTTTTGACTGGTTCTGTATATTGATGCATTTTTTGTGTTTCCTGTTTGGACCCCAGGAAGAGTAGCCGCTGGGGATCTTAATAAAATACAAAATAAATGTATCAGATAGAGATGATGTGGTGATCAGTTTTCACCATTCGTTTTGGTGGATTCTTTTTTTTACTTCTAAACAACTTTTGTTTAATGATACATAGGCTATGATATGACTACGTGTTTTTTAAATTGTCTTTTAAAAGTAGATTCATTATTTTAGTCATTGAAAATGAATGTATTTGGATAACTGCAATGAACTTAATTGATCTGCTAATGAAAAATAAACATTCTACATGAATTTGTGTTGGTCAACCTTAGTTTTTTGGGCATCTATATAGAAAATACAATGTCTTTGTGTAATTCATGGCGTTCAAATAATGTACATTTCTTATCTACTCAACATGTCCCTACACCTCTACACATCACCATCGGGACAAGCAAAATATGTTTAGAGGATTTACATATGTTTTCTTCTTCATATTTTTTTGTCATTTTATATGGAGCCAAAGTCCAGGGACAGCATTACCACCACAATCCAACAATGACCCACGTACTATTGGGGAATGGAACCAGAGAAGAAGCTTGTGTTACCTTTCTCACACCACTACAGTATTCATTTCAACAGACCCTTTCCACGCCCCATTGTTAGAGCTCAATATATGCCCAGGACTATATTGAGCGTCAGGCTGTTGAAATGCCCTGTTCATTATGTAAATAAGTATTGTAGAACTCTGGTATTGATGGTTCATTTGAGGTTGAGTCATGGATATGAATGTTTAGAGTGAAAGAGCTGTGAACTCACCTGTTATGGCCCACATCTACCACAATCTCTCCTATTGTGTTAGTGTGCAGCAGTTCAGCCTGCTCCACACTCTATGGAGGCTCTAGAGCACCTGGGTAAACTGTGTTTGAGATCATTTTTAAACTCTCAATAGTTAAATGAGTGAGAAATATATGTCATTGTTACAATAGTTTGTGAGTGGGCAACATATACTTACATTTTAACTTGGCATGTTGAATTATTTTGTCATATTAAATGATTGTATATTCCTTTAATTTACCCAATGTGGACATTTTGTGTTACCATTACTACCTTACGCAAGCTTGCATTTTCACCCCATAAAATGTAGTGGAATTACACGTCCTTTTTTACCTCAGGTTGGCGATGTTAGTATAAACGTTTTGTCATCACGGTAACATAAGATTGATTAAAACAGATCAATATCTTTGGTTTTGTACCGTTGATTTTGCCACACACCAATACATGGATTTGACAGTCAAATTATCATTTAAATAGTAGCCAACCGTTGTCACTTGATATCCTATGCCGCGTCGTGATTCGTTTATGTTAAATAAAGCGGAGCCAGTTCAGAAGGGAAACCTGAGTGTGGTGGCATCAGCTGAACGCATCACACTCTTCTTACATTTAAGTTGACCAGATCTACACATGTTTCCTCGGGAGTGGTGCCACTGCTCATGCTATCAAAATGTCTGCGCCCGGAGAAGACAAGTTTCTGAGGTGAGCAGGACGATTATGAGATGGAGTTACGTCGGGATGCCATCAGGCCGCTAGCAAAGCCAGGAAAAGAGTAGTATTGGGACAGGGACACAGAAAGGTGGATTTCAGAGGAGGAGGGAGAAGTGGAAGAAGAGGTGGAAGAGAATGAGGAAAGCATTTTGAATTTGATGAAGATGACGTTTAAAAGGGGGATGGGGTGTCGAAGAAGACTGGGGTCAAGTACAAACAGCGTGAGATGTCCGCCAGACCCGAGTTCTGGAGGTGAAATGGAAGTTTTACGAGGGATATTTAAGTGAGGTGGAAGGTGTGGTGAGGAGCTTGGAGCCCGAGCCCTTGCATCGATGGACATGGTTATAATAAAGATTAGTTTGGCCCAGTGGGAGTGAGATTATTGGAGAAAGTGGATCCAGGCCTTTTGGCTGATCCATATGTGGTATCAGGTTGGGTGGTTAAGATGTTGGGTACTGTTAAATCCCGAACAGGACTTGTGATCTTTGTTTGTGTTTATTCTGCCCATAGGTAGCGTTAAGTGTGGAGGTGGAGGAATTGAAGTTGAAGATTCCTGGTGTTTGTGATAATAATAATAATAATATGCCATTTAGCAGACGCTTTTATCCAAAGCGACTTACAGTCATGTGTGCATACATTTTTACGTATGGGTGGTCCCGGGGATCGAACCCACTACCCTGGCGTTACAATACCCGTCGTTTGGTGCGACAGACCCGGTGGGGAGTGTGGTGAAACAGAGATGTCACAGTCTGTCAGTGTCCAGGAATAAGACTTCTCTCCCGGATATATCAGTTATCCTGTTAGAGCTCTTGTGCCGAATTCAGGTGGCACGCTAATGGTCATGTCACAGCAGAATGTAGGAGGGAGATTCCAAGATGTGGGAAGTGTGCAGGAGGGCATCAGCCAGAGGATTGTGTAGTTTCAGTTGATAAAGTTGTGTCAACCAATGTTCCCTCTATTTTTCGGCACTGAGCAACTTTCAGGTCTTCAACATAGTGACAATTATGTGCAACTTCCAGCGCGCATTTACTGTGAACACTAAAGCTGTACCCACTTTAAGTTACAGTTTTAACAGTGGCCAAGTAGGCTACTGTGGCTATTTGATCATAGTTTAGGCCTACCAGTGTGGCATACCGTCAAAAACAATAGAGAAAATGCATCCCATAATATTTTAATATGGACATAGCTGTTATATCATTCAGCCTACAGTAGCAGCCAATGTGTGGTGTTCAATGTAGGCCTACATTCCATGAGACTTTTGAAAAAAACAAACATGCAGGGCTTGACATTAACCTGTTTATCCACTAGTGCTTCAGACAAGGAGGTTACTGAAAATGTTGTTTGATGCAAGAAACCACTTTTAAAAATAAAATGCATTATTATTCCCATGCCTTTATTACAGAGAATATGACAAATTATGCTACCCTCTGCCTATTGGCTGCTTAGTTTATTCAAGCCTGTCTCAAAATACAACACTGCCCCTTTAAGACAAAAAAAAGCACTTTACCTGACTAGCTTTTCAAACATGTCTAGAAATGTACATGTTTTGTGCTCTTTTAGGAAGCAGTCAATCCCCTATTGCTGACTACAAATTATCTATAACTGGGCTAATAACTCACTAACTAGCAAAGGTTATGAACCAGATCTGCACACTTGGCTACATGCAGCAACTGCATCTACTCATGCCCGCTCATGCTGTAAACACAGTTCAGTTAAAAGTAAATGGCACAGATCCATATATGGCAATGGTCTATTTGCATATAGGCCTACAGCAGCTCTGATTGGTTATGCCGCACCGGTCTGTGTAGAGTACGGGCTGAGTCATGCCTGTCAATGCAATAGAATCCTAATCCGATGCGTTCTGCCTGCAACAAAATATCTTCTATAGTTAGTTTTGCATACTAAGTCTTGCATAGTTCGTTTTGTTTCGGTATGTTGCATTGAAAGTGGCTAATATTGTGTTGATTAATCACAATTGCCACAGTAAAGGGAAAAGTTCATAGTGTTAACAGGGAAAACTCTAAAATACTCCTGCACTACAGTCCTGGGGGCTACTGCGCGCCTGTGCACAAGCGCAGCTTAGAGGCAACATTGGTGTCAACTGTAGGGGTGTCCATGTTGCTGGGGATCGGAAGTGTCCGGTACGAGAGAGGCAGGTTGAGGTGGCCAGATTCAGAGTAGTGCAGAAGGTGTCGTATACTGAGGCAGTGAAGAAAGTAGAGGAGGATGGTGAGGGATCCTGAGAGGATCCCTGTGAGTAGTAGATATGTGCCAGCACAGAGGGATAGGCCAATGAGTGATATGCTTCTGTAAGGTTGGCTTCTTAGCCTTCATAACAATGGTCATAAACTGTACCGCAGAAATGGAATGTAAGCCATAGAAAATAGATGTTGTGGTGGCAGCTGCAGAGAAGTACTTGGGCGTATGAGATTTGACTTCAGAAGAGTTACAGGGTGTGTTGAGTGGTGGTGTCCTGGGGTAGTGTGTTTTTAATGAGTGAAGGGTAAGTTGGAAGGGCGTTATTTTACCAGGTGCAGAGAGAGGCTAGAGAGGCTCAGAGATATACACTGCTCAAAAAAATCAAGGGAACACTTAAACAACACAATGTAACTCCAAGTCAATCACACTTCTGTGAAATCAAACTGTCCACTTAGGAAGCAACACTGATTGACAATACATTTCACATGCTGTTGTGCAAATGGAATAGACAACAGGTGGAAATTATAGGCAATTAGCAAGACACCCCCAATAAAGGACTGATTTTGCAGGTGGTGACCACAGACCACTTCTCAGTTCCTATGCTTCCTGGCTGATGTTTTGGTCACTTTTGAATGCTGGCGGTGCTTTCACTCTAGTGGTAGCATGAGACGAAGTCTACAACCCACACAAGTGGCTCAGGTAGTGCAGCTCATCCATGATGGCACATCAATGTGAGCTGTGGCAAGAAGATTTGCTGTGTCTGTCAGCGTAGTGTCCAGAGCATGGAGGCGCTACCAGGAGACAGGCCAGTACATCAGGAGACGTGGAGGAGGCCGTAGGAGGGCAACAACACAGCAGCAGGACTGCTACCTCCGCCTTTGTGCAAGGAGGAGCAGGAGGAGCAATGCCAGAGCCCTGCAAAATGACCTCCAGCAGGCCACAAATGTGCATGTGTCTGCTCAAACGGTCAGAAACAGACTCCATGATGGTGGTATGAGGGCCCGACGTCCACAGGTGGGGGTTGTGTTTACAGCCCAACACTGTGCAGGACGTTTGGCATTTGCCAGAGAACACCAAAATTGGCAAATTCGCCACTGGCGCCCTGTGCTCTTCACAGATGAAAGCAGGTTCACACTGAGCACGTGACAGACTTGACAGAGTCTGGAGACGCCGTGGAGAACGTTCTGCTGCCTGCAACATCCTCCAGCACGACCGGTTTGGCGGTGGGTCAGTCATGGTGTGGGGTGGCATTTCTTTGGGGGGCCGCACAGCCCTCCATGTGCTCGCCAGAGGTAGCCTGACTGCCATTAGGTACCGAGATAAGATCCTCAGACCCCTTGTGAGACCATATGCTGGTGCGGTTGGCCCTGGGTTCCTCCTAATGCAAGACAATGCTAGACCTCATGTGGCTGGAGTGTGTCAGCAGTTCCTGCAAGAGGAAGGCATTGATGCTATGGATTGGCCTGCCCATTCCCCAGACCTGAATCCAATTGAGCACATCTGGGACATCATGTCTCGCTCCATCCACCAACGCCACGTTGCACCACAGACTGTCCAGGAGTTGGCGGATGCTTTAGTCCAGGTCTGGGAGGAGATCCCTCAGGAGACCATCCGCCACCTCATCAGGAGCACGCCCAGGCGTTGTAGGGAGGTCATACAGGCACGTGGAGGCCACACACACTACTGAGCCTAATTTTGACTTGTTTTAAGGACATTACATCAAAGTTGGATCAGCCTGTAGTGTGGTTTTCCACTTTAATTTTGAGGGTGACTCCAAATCCAGACCTCCATGGGTTGATAAATGTGATTTCCATTGATACTTTTTGTGTGATTTTGTTGTCAGCACATTCAACTATGTAAAGAAAAAAGTATTTAATAAGATTATTTCATTCATTTCAGATCTAGGATGTGTTATTTTAGAGTTCCCTTTATTTTTTTGAGCAGTGTAGAATCAGTCATGATGTATCATATGCAGAGGCTGTAAAACAGACTGGTGGAACTACCGTGCAGACTGATGGAGCTTCCATGGCTGATCCTGTACTAAGTGGCCCTATTGTCGTGGCTGGTGATTTCGCTGGTCCTGGCATGGTTTCAAGACATGTCCAGAAATCTTGCGATCATGAATGTGCTGTGTCAAATGACACTTTGATATTGAATAAAGTTAACCTTACTAATGAAAGCTATGAAGTTATCAACATGCCTCTGTTGTGGAAAGCAGACATGTCAGATTGAAGGTTATTGTGGAGACAGCAAAAGAGCTATGGGGGGTAACAGATGATACTGTCGAAATGGTTGTTGACATGCTGAATAATCCTAAAGGTGGATTGTTTCAGTATGATATAGATCAAGTTTAATGGATTGGGGGCTTGGGAGAGTTAGTAGGGATTTATAAGTTTATTTTATGTTCTTAGTAGTACAGAATTAGGCAGACCGTGATTGATCGCACACTCCAGCACAGTAGATGGCGGAATGCCATAATATCGGACCGCCATAATATCATCATAGAATAATTTGCTGTGGTTTATGTTTCTGATATGAACTTTCTCGGTAGCTGTGTTTGAACCTCGCTTGCATCGTTCAATATGCTTGTGTTACAATGTTTGGCTGCTGCGGGGATGTAATTGATTGCGAATATCAACCATGTTGCTGCTCTACTGACTACTGTTGTCAGAATAGCCAGCTACAAACTACAGTAGCTAGCTAAGTAGAATTAGTCTCGGGAGTAGACTATTGTATTTGTTTGTTCCCAGTGCCAGCTTTCAGGCAGAATCTGTGTACGCTCCATCACGGAGAATCATCCGTCGTTCATACAAGGAAGAATTAGCCTATGCTAGGCTAGCGATACAGGCCTATACGTCGATATACAGTGAGTAGCAATATTGTCCTTGATGACATGAGCAAGGAGATGGTGCTTATCACGGTTATTCTAGGCGGCCGTTAAATTGTTCGTGCAGCAATCTATCGATAGTCTCTATCACTGCGTGTCGCGCAGCTCACTAGACCGCTGCAAGGCACACTATCAGCAATACATTTTACGGCGTCATCTGTTACATTAGTTATGCTGCGTTTAGATGGTACGAGGCAGACGGTAAACCGAATGTTATTGTTTTCAACGAGCAAGACCGTAAATGCCGTTGAGCCTGGCGGTGAATGCCGGCTGACGACATGGTTTACAATTAGGGGTTCAACTGGAGTTCTTCTAAGATCCTCTGAGAACCGTAGGGTTCTTGGCAATGAAAGACAGCCCCAAAAGGTTATTCAAATAACTTCTTAGGAGGTGGGGTTCATCGAGGAGCCGCCATTGTTGTTGGAGTTCTTCCGGGAACTTTGCAACTGAAAACGCTCGTGTCAAGTCTGAATGAGACAACATTTAAATAGGTAAGTTGGGTTGATGTTTGGCTCTGAATATGTATCGAAATAATTAATATAAAATACTAATGAATAACGATATCGAAATAATTAATATAAAATACTAATGAATAACGAAGACAATTATGGTCTTCTGTGAATAGCGTCCATGACGTTGGCTGTCACGTTAGCTACTTTAGTTCAGAAGAATTAACGTAAACGTTAGAAAGCCGGGTTTGACCGTTGTATGAGCTAGTAACTGTTAGCTAGCTAACGTTATGTCCTAACTAGGTTTGTATTATTTACTGAACGACATTCTCTTTAGATAGACTCTTTAGATAGACTGCTACAGCATGAAATACCATCATGAACTCACAAGGTGGCATAACATTAAATGTACAGTACTATCCCATTTTGGAAATGTTACATGTATGTCCCCTTGTGGAGGGAAATTAATAGTTTCGATGGTAGCTATAGATGGGATTCAAATGCATAATGTTATTAATACAGTGACTAAACTACCTCTTTTGTATATATGCATGCCCTCCAGAATCCAAACACAGTATTGCCACGCAGCAAAATGTTGCCTATAATCTTTCAAGTCAGCCTGATAAAATATTGAACAATGTGTACAAAGATAGCTTGACATTTGATATTAGGCCTGTATGGCAGTACTTTTACTGTATTGGCTAGTGCTTTCTCCAATATGTTATTCTATTTTGCATTCAATTGTATGTCGATGCCATTTATCTTTCAATATTTATTTAATATATTTTTTATTTAAATGCTTGTAAGACTATTCTTTGACACATTTTCCCTTCCTTTGAAATTCTTATAGAACAGAACATGGACACAATGCAATTGGGATTAAGAAGAAGGTATGTTTACATTTACGTCATTTAGCAGACGCTCTTATCCAGAGCGACTTACAAATTGGTGCATTCACCCTATAGCCAGTGGGATTTTTTTTTTTTAGGGGGGTGGTAGAAGGATTACTTTATCCTATCCCAGGTATTCCTTAAAGAGGTGGGGTTTCAAATGTCTCCGGAAGGTGGTGAGTGACTCCGCTGTCCTGGCGTCGTGAGGGAGCTTGTTCCACCATTGGGGTGCCAGTGCAGCGAACAGTTTTGACTGGGCTGAGCGGGAACTATGCTTCCGCAGAGGAAGGGGAGCCAGCAGGCCAGAGGTGGATGAACGCAATGCCCTTGTTTGGGTGTAGGGACTGATCAGAGCCTGAAGGTACGGAGGTGCCGTTCCCCTCACAGCTCCATAGGCAAGCACCATGGTCTTGTAACAGATGCGAGCTTCAACTGGAAGCCAGTGGAGTGTGCGGAGGAGCGGGGTGACGTGAGAGAACTTGGGAAGGTTGAACACCAGACGGGCTGCGGCATTCTGGATGAGTTGTAGGGGTTTAATGGCACAGGCAGGGAGCCCAGCCAACAGCGAGTTGCAGTAATCCAGACGGGAGATGACAAGTGCCTGGATTAGGACCTGTGCCGCTTCCTGTGTAAGGCAGGGTCGTACTCTCTGAATGTTGTAGAGCATGAACCTGCAGGATCGGGTCACCGCCTTGATGTTAGCGGAGAACGACAGGGTGTTGTCCAGGGTCACGCCAAGGCTCTTCGCACTCTGGGAGGAGGACACAACGGAGTTGTCAACCGTGATGGCGAGATCATGGAACGGGCAGTCCTTCCCCGGGAGGAAGAGCAGCTCCGTCTTGCCAAGGTTCAGCTTGAGGTGGTGATCCGTCATCCATACTGATATGTCTGCCAGACATGCAGAGATGCGATTCGCCACCTGGTTATCAGAAGGGGGAATGGAGAAGATTAGTTGTGTATCGTCAGCGTAGCAATGATAGGAGAGGCCATGTGAGGATATGACAGAGCCAAGTGACTTGGTGTATAGCGAGAATAGGAGAGGGCCTAGAACTGAGCCCTGGGGGACACCAGTGGTGAGAGCACGTGGTGCAGAGACAGCTTCTCGCCACGCCACTTGGTAGGAGCGACCGGTCAGGTAGGACGCAATCCAAGAGTGAGCCGCGCCGGAGATGCCCAGCTCGGAGAGGGTGGAGAGGAGGATCTGATGGTTCACAGTATCAAAGGCAGCAGACAGGTCTAGAAGGACAAGAGCAGAGGAGAGAGAGTTAGCTTTAGCAGTGCGGAGAGCCTCCGTGACACAGAGAAGAGCAGTCTCAGTTGAATGACCAGTCCTGAAACCTGACTGGTTTGGATCAAGAAGGTCATTCTGAGAGAGATAGCAAGAGAGTTGGCTAAAGACGGCACGCTCAATAGTTTTGGAAAGAAAAGAAAGAAGGGATACTGGTCTGTAGTTGTTGACATCAGAGGGATCGAGTGTTGGTTTTTTGAGAAGGGGTGCAACTCTCGCTCTCTTGAAGACGGAAGGGACATAGCCAGCGGTCAAGGATGAGTTGATCAGCGAGGTGAGGTAGGGGAGAAGGTCACCGGAGATGGTCTGGAGAAGAGAGGAATGTGTTGTAGGACAGCTGCATTTCAATTGTACATTTAACCTACATAGCAGTCAATACAAACTGAAATCTATTAGCATACAAATGGCATTCAAATGGCACACCAAAGTGTCTTTGGTGAGTTGGTTTTGGTCATTTCATGGGTATTCCTGGTAGGGACATGGTATGTAGTGTCTTTGCATAGCCTAACTGGACTCTGGCATGAAACCTGATTCTGTTGTTTATTTTCAGAAATTCTGAAGTATCTGGATGGTCAGTGGAGGATGTCTGCCAGTGGCTTCAGCAAAATCAGTTGGAGGACTACACCTCTCCTTTCCAAGGTTTTCAATTTAAATACATTTTTATCGTCAATTGCATGCAAGGTCCAACCAAAACTTGACTTCCGCTTTTAACCCAACTACCGGGTAGGTCTTGTTGTGGGGGTGTTATAACTGCCTTGCTCAAGGACAGAACAACAGATTTTTTCACCTTGTCGGCTGGACGATTCGAATGCTTTAAATGCTAGGCTACCAGTCAAAATGCCTGCTTTGTATAACTGCCCAATATGCAACAAGCTTTAAAAAAAAAAAAAAAAAAAAAAGATTTGCCACATTGGTCTGTATCACCAGAGTGAGCCAGGGTTCCTGTTAACGTGTGGACTTGGAGGTTGCATGAAAACATGTAAATGCTTTGCGTCATATAGGACACATATATACAGAAAACACAATTTACTGACAGATGGGCATAATGGTTCTGTAATCCCTGTGCCTCACTACATTGAGGAAAATGTGAACGATGATGTCTGATCTCGCGTGGAACTAATGTTACTTCAAAGCTGAAGACCTGGTTAGAGGCCTTAAGAGAAATCTCTGCCTTTTTATGTGGAAGATCAGAGAGAAGCATTGTGTTCCTGTGACTGTGCGGAGCAGTATAGTGGAGGATCTTCATTCTATTTTTGATTCATTTATGTCCCACTAAAGCAATGCCTTGAAATTCCATCTTAGAAACATTCACATCAATGTAGATGAGGACAATGACTTGTGCGAGCTTTTAAACCAGACAAAGGTTTTTGTTAAGTGCGTGCACCTGCTGTCCTTTCAAATCCAAATGTTTCAGTTGGGCAGTTAGGTTCCTGCAAGAACCCCCACCAACTAAGGAGGTTCCTTGATGAATCGCACCCCCTATGGGGTTCTTGGAAAAACCTTTTGGGGGCAATTTTCAGTGCCAAGAACCCTAAGGTTCGTCAAATAACTTTTTGAGGATCTTAGAAGAACCGTTGTTGAACCCCTAATTTTTAGAGTGTAGTGCTGCCTAAAACAAACTGCAACCTTGTACTAAATGTTTTTCGAGTCATTTATGTGAATTTACGAAATCTACTATAGGGTAAGTGCACTTAGGTTGTGTAATTTAAAGTGTGCACTTTGTGTCTAATGTGAATTAATGTATGAATGTGTTGTTGTCAATGCTTAGCTACCTAATCAATTGTAATTAGATAATTGAACATGAAAAAATATAATATATTTGTAGAGAATAAAGAAAGCGCCAGAACTGTCAAGAAAATACATTTTGTGTTAGTTTCTCTTTATTAATACTAGCCATCTCGGATTAAGTCTGAGGCCGGTAGCATCAACAGTGAAGACAAACCCAGCCTGCCTCTCTCCTTCCACACTGAGTCCAAACCTACAGTCACTGGGTCCTGATTGTGACAGTGGAGCCCAGTTTGCACTGCAGGATCCAGAGATGGCATCAGTGAAGCTGGAAGACTGCAGTCAAACACTGGAGCTGAATGTCAACATTAAAGATGAAGAAGAGGAGGAGAAGATTGGGAAATCTGTTTCTCATGGTAAGAGCAGGTTTTTTTTGTTGTTGTAAGATTTGATTTGATCTTTTATAAACAAAACAAAACATACACGTACAAACGAGAACAACATACAAACATCAAACCCAGACCCACTAGCACACGCACACACACACACACACACACACACACACACACACACACACACACACACACCTCCAGGGCCCGCATCACTTTCCGCCACATGCCCTGAAACTGCACCATTTTGTTTCTCTCTGCAGCCCACACACTTTCAATTAAGTATATAAATCATTAGATTTTTCCATTGTGTTAATGATGGCGGATTGATTTCTACGTTTTGGTATAGGTTTTTTCAAGATGAGTGATGAGAAGAGGTTCTATTTAACTAACTTTGTGTTTGTTTCAACTTTCCACTGTGCATGAAAAGTTGCAGTAGAACTGTTTCATGATGAACTGTTTCAATGAGAAGGTAGATGTTATTTCATGCTACTGAGACTTGCATGGATGACACCAGTATTGTCAGCATGTGTTTTATTAACTGGCAGGGCCGGTCGTTGTCGTTCTGCAGACCTAGTATGAAGAAAAAAAAATTATAATTATGCACTCGCTAACTGTAAGTCGCTCTGGATAAGAGCGTCTGCTAAATGACTAAAATGTAAATGTAGGAGAGACCAAAAAATGCTTCCTAGAATAGTCCCAGTAAGCAAAATGATGTTGAAAAGATGTCTAGAATATGTATTTTCTAGACATTGAAGTTAGGTTAAATGTAGGTTCTGAGTGAAAGGTGAAAATACGTATTTTCCGTACGTTTAAAAGACGTATTTTCCAGGACGTTGAAAAATATGTATTTTCCAGACGATGAAATCAGGTTTATTTTCCGTTCTGAATGAAAGTTGAAAATACGTATTTTCCAGATGTTCAAAATATGTCTGACGTCTATGATTGGTTTAGATTTGGTACGGACCGAACCAAAAACCAATGTCCGTGGATGTGGAAATCAAGGACGGTCCGGACTGCACCAAAAAAAGATTTCCAAAAGGCGTTGGCGTCGGGCCGTGCTTACTGAGATGTGTTGCCTGGAATTTAATTTTATTACATTTATGAAGACTACCGTTTGTAAAACACACAAAAAAAAGATGTCTGGACTGGACAGGACCAAAAAAAGATGTTGGCTCGTGCTTAAGCTCTGAATATCAGCCACCCAACTTTAACAGGAGTTATCATGAGCCTATTTGCAATGTGTTTATATTGTGGGAGTATTTTCTTTTTCGCTATGACCAGCTTGTCACAAATTGACAGATACAAACTTGAAACCACTGATCATGACAATGGGGTGAAACTCCTGGACAACAGTTGTGATTGTCCATTCCATATTGTCCATTTTACTTTGACCTGTCCTGTTTTTAGGATATGTTGTTAGTTAACATGACAACACATTTTTTATTTGATTAGGCTATTTGATCTGAGAAACCTGCATGATGTAATAAGTGTCCATCTCATTACATTGTCATACATTTTATCTACCATGTCCTACAGTGCCTTCGGAAAGCATTCAGACCCCTTGACTTTTTCCACATTCTGTTAGGTTACAGCCTTATTCTAAAATTGATTAAATGTTTTTTTCCCCTCATCAATCTACACACAATACCCCATAATGACAAAGCAAAAACAGGTTTTTACACATTTTTGTTAATTTATAAAAAAATAATAAGTATTCAGACCCTTTACTCAGTACTTTGTTGAAGCACCTTTGGTAGCGTTTACAGCCTCGAGTCTTCTTGTGTATGACGCTACAAGCTTGGCACACCTGTATTTGGGGAGTTTCTCCCATTCTTCTCTGCAGATCGTCTCAAGCTCTGTCAGGTTGGATGGGGAGCGTTGCTGCACAGCTATTTTCAGGTCTCTCCAAAGATGTTAGATCGGGTTCAAGTCCGGACTCTGACTGGGCCACTCAAGGACATTCAGAGACTTGTCCCGAAGCCACTTCTGCGTTGTCTTGGCTGTGTGCTTAGGGTTGTTGTCCTGTTGGAAGGTGAACCTTCGCCCCAGTCTGAGGTCCTGAACACTCTGGAGCAGGTTTTCATCAAGGATCTCTCTGTACTTTGCTCCGTTCATCTTTGCCTTGATCCTGACTAGTCTCCCAGTCCCTGCCGCTGAAAAACATCCCCACAGCATGATGCTGCCACCACCATGCTTCACCGTAGGGATGGTGCCAGGTTTCCTCCAGACGTGACGCTTGGCATTCAGGCCAAAGAGTTCAATCTTGGTTTCATCAGACCAGAGAATCATCTTTCTCATGGCCTGAGAGTCCTTTAGGTGCCTTTTGGCAAACTCCAAGCGGGCTGTCATGTGCCTTTTTACTGAGGAGTGGCTTCCGTCTAGCCACTCTACCATAAAGGCCTGATTGGTGGAGTGCCACAGAGATGGTTGTCCTTCTGGAAGGTTCGCCCATCTCCACAGGGGAACTCTGGAGCTCTTTCAGAGTGACCACCGGGTTCTTGGTCACCTCCCTGACCAAGGCCCTTCTCCCCCGATTGCTAAGTTTGGCTGGGCGGCCAGCTCTAGGAAGAGTCTTGGTGGTTCCAAACTTCTTCCATTTAAGAATGATGGAGGCCACTTTGTTTTTGGGGACCTTCAATGCTGCAGACATTTGTTGATACCCTTCCCCTGATCTGTGCCTCGACACAATCCTGTCTCTGAGCTCTACGGACAAGTCCTTCGACCTCATAGCTTGGTTTTTGCTCTGACATGCACTGTCAACTATGGGACCTTATATAGACAGGTGTGTGCCTTTCCAAATCATGTCCAATCAATTGAATTTACCACAGGTGGACTCCAATCAAGTTGTAGAAACATCCCAATGATGATAAATGGAAACAGGATGCATCTGAGTTCAATTTCGAATCTCATATCAAAGGGTCTGAATACTTATGTAAATAAGGTATTTCTGTGTTTAAAAAAAAATAACATTTGCAAAGATTTATAAAAATCTGTTTTCACTTTGTCATTATGGGGTATTGTGTGTAGATTGCTGAGGAATTTATATTTTATCCATTTTAGAATAAGGCTGTAACGTAACAAAATGTGGAAAAAGTCAAGGGGTCTGAATACTTTTTTTGACAGAACGTTGGTGGAGCGCTGCAGAGATGAGTCTCTCCAACAGCACCCTGGAGAGGCGTGCTGGAAATGGACAAGCAAAATATTTTGCACCCCTGCCTTTGACAAAGTGGGCACTGCTTATCAAAGGGCGGCATCAGCGCTCACCTAAAAAGCCCATATGCCACTGGTTGAGAGAAATTGTCATTGTTTTTGGGCAGACTTATGTGAGGTTCTATGTGTTGTTGTTGGAGGTGAGTCTTGGTCAGTTTAGCTCAGAAGAGTCCGCCCTCGTCAATCTGCCGCCATAGGCGGCGGCCTAATGAGCGGGCCGGCCATGGTCTCAAGGCTTAAAAATCCTTCTTTAACCTGTCTCCTCCCCTTCACCTACACTGATTTAACAGGTGACATCAATAAGGGATCATAGCTTTCACCTGGATTGACCTGGTCAGTCTATGTCATGGAAAGAGCAGGTGTCCTTAATGTTTTGTATATTCAGTGTAATGAATGAAAGAGCAGGTGTCCTTAATGTTGTGTATACTCAGAATCAGTACTACAATGTGACGTCATCTATCAATATGGTGGATGTCTGTTGTTCTCCAAACACTGACGAAGGCTATGGGGTTCATCGAGGAACCTCCTTAGTTGGTGGGGGTTCTTGCAGGAACCTAACTGCCCAACTGAAACATTTGAATTTGAAAGGACAGCAGGTGCACGCACTTAACTGAAACATTTAAAGATCTCCTCAATTTAAGGTAAGGTTTGTCCCTTGTATGATCTAGATTGATATTGGTTTATGATGATACCATTTATCTTTTCATATTTGTGCAAATCTTTCTAGAACAGAAAATGGACAATTCAATGGATATCAAATCAATAAAGAGGTAGAATATGTTGAAGGCTAGCTGTATTGGGTGCAGATGACTGAACTGCTCACTTTTGTGTCTGCAGGTTTACAGAGGAGGCGGCATACAAAGGTATGTCAATTGGTATTGGTATGTTATGCAGATCACATTTACCATCCCTAACCTCTTCAATGAATATCCCATAGGCCTCTACATTATGGACATGGTATGTGTTTGAAAACCATTATCAAAACAGTTTTTTTTCATTCACATTTACCACAAAAACCAAGGATGAATACTGTTGTGTGCATGTTTTGTTAATCATCTGTATAACCTCTGATGAATATAACAGGAAACCTGTTCGATAACCATGCACTGCAAAATCATTCTGTCTATGGATATGGAGAACATCAACAGGCCAGAGGATCTACCCATAATAAACACTAACGACTAAAATATTGTGTTATTGTTCTTATTGTTATGTGTATTATTATTAATAATAATAAGAACCCCTAAAGGATGCTCCAGGAACCTTTTGTTTTTAGAGTGTAGAGCGTGCCAATAGGATCTCGCTATTGCGTGCTTGACTCTGCCCACCTCCTTGCTTGTTCTGCCCACTATGACTAATTTGTTCCCATTGGAAACGACAAGCTGTGGTCTATCAAGGTTTAGTTATAAAAAATATTTGATCCAATTGTCTCGTCTCACTTTATCATTACATCTGTCACTCTCTCTGACCAGAAGGTCACGTTCAATGGTTGATACTTTTCCTAACCTGTTGCACATACAAAAGTGGGATTTTATGTTATTCACTCAATACTACTCTTTTGTTATGTTTTGTACAACCATATTTCGCCATAACTCTGTTTTAAATGTCCATCATTGTAATGTATGTATGAGGGATCTTAGACCAACTCTTTCAAACCCTCCAGTGTATGAGTCCTCATAGTGTGTAGTGTGACAGAAGCCGGCACACCCGGTGGCTCTCCAGGAACAGGGTTGGTGGCCAATGCCCTACATGCCATGACAGGTCAGGAAAGCCTGATCCCTACTAACCCTATTATAGGCAGACCTACTATATTTAATAGCACAGACAGGCTCTTGTTATTGTAGTGTTGGCCATTAGACGACATAAATGCAGTGTTGATCTGGGCCTGGACTCAGAGCCCAGGGTCTTGGTCCATTGGCACTAATCCCTGAAAACCCAAATAAACCCATAGCAGTTAGAAACGTGTTGTGTAGATCTGGAAGTATTGGATAGGTGTAAGCAACATGCTGGTAGCTCCATCTTGACCTCTGACAGGCCAGCTGGGATTAAGGAAATGTCCTGTTGTGGTGTGTTGTTGTTGTGATTTAAATTGGTATTGGTACACACATTTATTTAATTTTTTTGCAATATAGATAGACAATTAGCTAGGTATACGTGCAGGTAAATATAATAAATATAACAATTTGCCCTGTTTAACACATTAAACATTATCTACCTATCCCCAATTCTGATGATCCATTGATCTCATCCATGATGTCTTACTAGTACTATGTGTAACTATTTTATTTGTATCTATTTGTAAATTGTCTTACTTTTTAACTGCATTGTTGGGAAAGGGCTCGTAAGTTAGCATTTCACGGTAAAGTCTACAGTTGTTGTATAAGGCGCATGTGACACATACAATTTGATTTGATTTGACGGCTGTGTCGCAAGCTAAACGCAAAAACGTTTTAAAAAATCGTTAGGACCAATGAGAGTAGAGCTACTGAGTTCGGACGTCACATTCACATGTCCATATATGGCACTGCGTTGGCAGCCAAATTGGATTTTCTATCCGATGATGGTTATACCTCCTATTCTGGGTTGCCATGTCCTGCAGTTTTCCTGTGGGCTACTTTGAAAACGATGTCGCCGGTGAAAATGTATTGGTGGCTGGTTTTTGGTCTAGTTCTTAATTTCACCGCGGCCGCCATGGCATTTTTCTTTAAAATATTTCACTGTGACCTGCTGCTGACTATGAGTCTGTTGCTGAGCGAGTGCGTCAGTGGTGGGGAGGGCGAGGGCCGGAGGCCGGGGTGTGTGTGGTTTGAGATTGAGTGACGTGAGTGACGCCTTGATAACACCGATAGTGTTTCGGGCAAAATAGTACGCAGCATCTCTGGATATATGTGCAACAAAAATTCAACATTCACCTTCTGCTACTATTTCTGTCAAGCCGTATTCACATACAGTTTGACTCATAAGTTCGATAAATCAAACGTATGCACCACACAGAACGCACTGCACTGCAATGCTGCAATGCAAACGCAGCGTTCCATTGGAAATGAATGTACTTCTGGTGTACCAAAATGCAAAGGGACTGTTGGTGTGATCGAGGCGAGAGAGGAGACAGAGCTGCACGCGTCGAAAACCATATTGAGCGAAGGGTTTTACGCAAGCTCAGTTCTTGGGTCTCGAGCAGGACATTTTAAATGGAAGTTATGGAACTCACTCGTGTGCTTCTGTTATGGGTGAAAAGTCCACAATGAAACGGACATTAAATGTGGAGAATGATACATCTGTTGGCCATTAAGTAGCCTATTAATTTATATGCCTATGTTGGCTACTGTAGCCTACCATTTGATACAATACATATTTTGAGATGGCGTTATCAATGGAGTCATGGCAAATCAATTTGTGCCACTTGTGTAGCTGTCAAATTGATTTAATAAATAGCTTATAACTTCAGTTTGTTGTTGTAGCCTTGTGTTATTATGGCCATGTTTAGTTAATGAAATTGCAAGTTATCAATTGTGATCATGGTCACAGTTCTATGCAATTGCCAATCAGCTGTTGCTAGAATGCATTAGATTTGAAGGTAAATCAGTCAGATTATGCTACAGGTAAATATCGAAATTATTAATATATGATTCAGTGATTGAAATTAAGACTCCATCCTCAGTAGATGCTAAATTGTTCATCTTACATCTTGCCTAGGCTACTGTAGGCTAGCAGGTTATATGCTACCTGCATCTAGCTAACCAAACCATGGCAAAGTTAAATTACAATCATAAACGCAGATTTTAGTCAGTAGGCCTAGTCTATGCCTATTGAAATGACAAGTCAATAGCCTAACATTCGTTTTTTGAAGTTCATCCAAGTGTTTCTTGCACAGAGATTTCGAGATCCTCTGTCCAACTTTCATCCCTCAAACTCTCCTGTTGGAGTTATCAATAGTTATGCACATGCGCATAAGTGATTTATTTACAATCATAGCAGTTAAATTAGTTAAATCGACATCCATTGATGGAAAATAATCTGGTGAGTTTAATAAGGGCGAATTATATTTTCTCTTGCGACATATTCAAATTCCTTTATTAGTCAAGTTAGCTTGCAATAATTATTATTTTGATGGAAAACCGAATTTAGCTTCTTACGTGGTTGCAAGTTACGTCGATAGCCCTTCTTCATTCGCTCGATAACGTCATGGAAAAAGGGGAATAACAATGTCTAAATGTGGCAACTCGTCTCTTGTAGCCGGAAATAAAAATGGGGCTAGTTTTCAGGCCTTGTGGGCGGGTTTTGAGCATTGGACTAGACATTTTTGATACACCTGGCAACACTGCTCGCATTCTTCAGAATAAAGAAAGCGCCAGAACTGTGCTGTCAAGAGGATAACGGTTGTGCCCGTTTCTCTTCATTACTACAGGTATGTAATAGCAAGTTTAAACTGTCTAATATCGAAAGAACGTAATAACATGCTAGATAACAAATCCGTCAAGGTTGTATGTGTTATTTTTGTGTCAAACCGAGTGAGTGAAAAACGTGATTAAAAAAGATTTTGCAAGTCACAGACGGTTTTCTGAGTGAATGTACATAATTTCGTCAAGGTAATTTCATAAAGAATAAATTTATTTGAGATTTTTTAGTTCGTTTTACATGTTATTGGTTTTGTGTAAAATTAAGCTTCTGAGCTGGTAAAATGGCGGCGTCCACTCTGTCTGCCGAGGAGCCCCTCGACTTCTTTTGGATGTCAATTTTTTTTGGTCCGGTCGTATTTTGGGGGTCTTTTTTTGGTGCGGTCCGGCGGCCTGGAATTCAACATCCACGGACCTGACGAAATCTGATCCAATCATAGACGTTTATGTTTTCCAAGTTCGGACCAGCCTTGACTTGGCCCAAACATTTGACCGGACCAAATTCATGCAGTTTTATGGAGAGGGGCCCAGCTGCGACATCATCTCTCAGAGCAGTCGTCCCTCAGGGTCTCTGTGCTGCCTGCCCCCGACTAATAGGTCATCTCTCAGGAAAAGTGGGGTTTTCGAAAGGTGCCACTCAAGACTTCGTTTGGGTTATCAGACTTTAGTCATGGTCTGCAGAGATGACAGTAAGGCATTTCAGATATGCAAAACTGTGGCTTTGAACTTTACCTACCTTTTGAACTTTACCTACCTACCCATAGCCATGTATGTAAAGTAACGTTTTTCGTAAATGTAATTGCTAGATAATGTTAGCTACCTTATAAAAAATGCATTTAGAAAGTGCCAGAATTGTCAAGACAAAAACTTTTGTGTCTGTTTCTCTTTATTACTACAGGCCGACTCAGATTAAGTCTGAGGCCGGCAACATCAACAGTGAGGACAAACCCAGCCTGCCTCTCTCCTTCCACACTGAGTCCAAACCTACAGTCACTGGGTCCTGATTGTGACAGTGGAGCCCAGTTTGCATTGCAGGATCCAGAGATGGCATCAGTGAAGCTGGAAGACTGCAGTCAAACACTGGAGCTGAATGTCAACATTAAAGATGAAGAAGAGGAGGAGAAGATTGGCAAATCTGTTTCTCATGGTAAGAGCAGGTTCTATCTATTCTATAATTCTAACATCGCACATCCCTGCCAAACTCCAGACCGCACAGCAATGCTTGTTTCGTACATTTTTACACTTACATTTTAGTCATTTAGCAGATGCTGTTATCCAGAGCGACTTATCTTCATCAGTGCATTAATCTTAAAATGGCTTGTTGAGACAACCACATATCATAGTCAGTAAATACATTGTTCCTCAAAGAAGTTATCAGCAAAGTCGGTGCTAGTGGGAAAAGACGTGCAATTGTTTGGGGGGAGGATAAGACAATGTCTTAATTAAGATACTCTTTGAAGAGGTAGGTTTTCAGATGTTGCTACTGGAAACAGCAGAATAGATGACATTTGTCTAATTATTCTTTAAACATTTTATCCATTCGACTGGTGGATTTTTCTTTTGCAAAACTTTTCTTTATTGTGACAAATTATGATGGAAAGTGTTTTTTGAATAAATGGTTGACGAATGTCGCCGCGTAACTATAAAGCTCTACTCCACATTTAATTTTAAATGCCTACTGCTTACAAAATCAATTTCTTCAACTATAAAAAATTATGTTTCTTTGCAGGACAAGAATTGTCCTGACTTTCAAGAATGCCTGAATTGCTTCACCTTGCTTTTCTGCCAAGTTTCACCATCCAATTATTTCAGATCTACAGGAGTGCAAGTTTCACCATGGCATAGACTGTGGCAAGGATGCTATTCCCAGACCACACCCAAATCATCATTTATAAGAAGAGAAGACGCTACTACGGGTCGCGGAGCTAGATGCTAGATGCTAGGAGCTAGATGCTAGATGCTAGGAGCTAGATGCCTGGCGGAACTGGGCTGGCCGCCTCTACCCTCCGTTCTACTGGCGAACATACAATCACTGGAGAATAAACAAGATGAGCTCCGTTCGACACTATACTATCAACGGGATATCAAATTGTTTAATATCCTATGTTTCATGAGTCGTGGCTGAACAAGGACATGGATAATATTTTTCATAGCTGTCTACCACCACAAACCGATGCTGGCACTAAGACCGGACTCAATGAGCTGTATAAGGCCATAAGCAAACAAGAAAATGCTCATCCAGAGGCGGCGCTCCTAGTGGCCGGGAACTTTAATGCAGGAAAACTGAAATCAGTTTTGCCTCATTTCTACCAGCATGTCACCTGCAAAAAAAATTATAATCTAGATCACCTTTACTCCACACACAGAGACACGTACAATGCTCTCCCTCGCCCTCCATTTGGCAAATAAGACCATAACTCAATCCTCCTGATTCCTGATTACAAGCAAAAACTCAAACAGGAAGTACCAGTGACGCGCTCAATACAGGACTGTTTTGCTAGCACAGACTGGAATATGTTCTGGCATTCCTCTGATGGCATTGAGTAGTATACCACATCAGTCACCGGCTTCACTAATAAATGCATCGACGACGACGTCCCCACAGTGACCGTACGTACATATCCCAACCAGAAGCCATGGATTACAGGCAACATCTGCATTGAGCTAAAGGCTGGAGCCGCTGCTTTCAAGGAGCAGGACACTAATCCAGACGCTTATAAGAAATCCCGCTACGCCCTATGATGAATCATCAAACAGGCAAAGCGTCAATACAGGACTAAGATCGAATCCTACTACACCAGCTCTGACACTCATCAGGTTGTGGCAGGGCTTGCAAACTATCACAGATTACAAAGGGAAACCTAGCCGCGAGCTGCCCAGTGACGCGAGCCAACCAGATGAGCTTAAAGCCTTCTATGCTCGCTTTGAGGCAAGCGGCACCGAACCATGCATGAGAGCACCAGCTGTTCCGGACGACTGTGATCACAGTCCCTGTAGGCGATGTGAGTAAGACCTTTAAACAGGTCAACATTCACAAGGCCGCAGGGCCAGACGGATTACCAGGACTGGTACTCGGAGCATGCGCTGACCAGCTGGCAAGTGTCTTCACTGACATTTTCAACCTCTCCCTAACCCAATCTGTAATACTTACATGTTTCAAGCAGACCACCATGGTAACCTGCCTAAATGACTACCGCACTGTAGCACTCACATCTGTAGCCATGAAATGCTTTGAAAGGCTGGTTATGGCTCACATCAACACTATCATCCCAGAAACCCTGGACCCACTCCAATTTGCATATCGCCCCAACAGATCCACAGAAGACGCAATCTCTATTGCGCTCCGCACGACCGTTTCCCACCTGGACAAAAGGAACACATACGTGAGAATGCTGTTCATTGACTACAGCTCAGCGTTCAACACCATAGTGGCCTCTAAGCTCATCACTAAAATAAGGACCCTGGGACTGAACACCTCCCTCTGCAACTGGATCCTGGACTTCCTGACGGCCTGCTCCCAGGTGGTGAGGGTGGGCAACAACACATCCGCCATGCTGACCCTCAACATGGGGGCCCCTCATGTGTCCGTGCTTTGTCCCCTCCTGTACTCCCTGTTCACCCAAGACTGTGTGGCCGCACACGACTACAACACTATTAAGTTTTCCGACGACACGACAGTGGTAGGCCTGATCACCGACGATGATAAGACCGCTTATAGGGAGGAGGTCAGAGACCTGGCAGTGTGGTGCAAGACAAAGGAGCTGATCGTGGACTACAGGAAAAGGAGCGCTGAGCACGCCCCCATTCACATCGATGGGGCTGTAGTGGAGAAGGTCGAGAGCTTAAAGTTCCTTGGTGTCCACATCACTAAGGACCTTTCATGGTCCAAAAACACCAATACAGTCATCACGACAACGCTTATTCCCCCTCAGGAGACTGAAAAGATTTGGCATGGGTCCTCAGATCCTCAAAACATTCTACAGCTGCACCATCGACAGCATCCTGACTGGTTGCGTCACGAGTCTGGGACCAAAAGGCTCCTGAACAGCTTCTACCCCCAAGCCATAATACTGCTGAACAGTTAATCAAATGGCTTCCTGGACTATTTACATTGACCCCCTTATTTTATTGTTATCTATTGTTATGTTTTGCTCTGACTCTCTTGCACAGGCTCGACGTAAACTCACTGAACACTAACCACATACTACACTGACACTCCAACACACACACACACACAAACATATTGACGCCACACACACACTCAATTAGTGTTTAGTTACACTCAATTAGTATTTAGTAGCATTGCCTTTAAATGGTTTAACTTTGGTCAAACGTTTTGGGTAGTCTTCCACAAGCTTCGCACAAAAAGTTGGGTGAATTTTGGCCCATTCCTCCTGACAGAGCTGGTGTAACTGAGTCAGGTTTGTAGGCCTCCTTGCTCGCACACACCTTTTCAGTTCTGCCCACAAATGTTCTATAGGATTGAGGTCAGGGCTTTGTGATGCATGGACCCAAACCGGTCCATGCATCAATACCGGTACATCGTAAAATACGGTATACCGCCCAGCCCTATTTTCAACTATCAATTAACTGATGTTAACGTCTGCAAAATACTTAGTTTCATTTTAGGTTCTGATTGAAAGGTGAAAATAACTTCAAATACATATTTTAGACATGTTTTCAATGTCATTTTGCTTACTGGGAATATTCTAGTTTATAGGAGGAGGGCGGCATTTTTTTTGTCTCGCCTGGGGAGGCAGAACGGCCAGGACTGGGCCTGTGTCTGCGTCAACCATAGAGATGGATAGAAGACTCTATGTAACCAGTTTTAGCATGGACATTGTCATTGAGGGTTTCCACAATTTGAAGGTAGTCAATTGGGCGGGTTAAGACCAATCAGCCAATTATCAGAGCATTGTCTTCTTCAAATTGGATACATGATACTTGATCTATTGAAATGAGATAATTGAACAGGAAAAAATATAATATATTTTTAGAGAATAAAGAAAGTGCCAGAACTGTCAAGACAATACATTTTGTGTCTGTTTCTCTTTATTTCTACAGGCCGACTCAGATTATGTCCGAGGCCGGTAACATCAACAGTGAGGACAAACCCAGCCTGCCTCTCTCCTTCCACACTGAGTCCAAACCTACAGTCACTGGGTCCTGATTGTGACAGTGGAGCCCAGTTTGCATTGCAGGATCCAGAGATGGCATCAGTGAAGCTGGAAGACTGCAGTCAAACACTGGAGCTGAATGTCAACATTAAAGATGAAGAAGAGGAGGAGAAGATTGGGAAATCTGTTTCTCATGGTAAGAGCAGGTTCTATCTATTCTGTAATTCTGACATCGCACATCCCTGCCAAACTCCAGACTGCACAGCAATGCTTGTTTCGTACATTTTTACACTTACATTTTAGTCATTTAGCAGATGCTGTTATCCAGAGCGACTTATCTTCATCAGTGCATTCATCTTAAGATAGTTAGGTGAGACAACCACATATCACAGTCATAATAAGTACATTTTTCCTCAAATAAGTTCTCAGCAAAGTCAGTGCCAGTAAGAAAAGACTGTCTTATTTAAGATACTCTTTGAAGAGGGTTTCAGATGTCTTTTGGAGATGGGCAGGGAATCTGCTGTCCTAGGATTAGGGGGAAGCTGGTTCCACCATTGGGGTGCAAGGACAGAGAAGAGCTTTCACTGAGCTGAGAGGGAGATGACCTCCTGTAGAAGTGGGATGGCCATGAGACCAGAGGTGGAAGAACTGAGTGCTCGGGTTGGGATGTAGGATTTGAGCGTAGCCTGAATGTAGGGAGGGGCAGTTCCCTTTGTAGCTCTGTAGGCAAGCACAATGGTCTTGTAGTGGATGCAAGTTTCGACTGGAAGCGAGTGGAATGTACGGCGGAGCGGGGTGACATGGGGGAACTTGGGAAGGTTGAACACCAGACAGGCTGCAGTGTTCTGGATAAGTTGCAGGGGTTTGACGACACAAGCGGGTAGCCCAGCCAACAGAGAGCTGCACTAGTCCAGACAGGATATGACGAGTGCCTGGATTAAGACCTGCGCTGCTTCCTGTGTGAGGACAGGTCGTACTCTACGGATGCTGTAGCGGATGAACCTGGAGGAGCGAGTCACTGTTTTGATGTTGGCAGAGGACGACCAAGGTCACGCCAAGGTACTTTGCACTCTGGGAGACAAAATAATGCTGAAATACAGGAATAGGGGCATCCTGCTGCATTGTAACATAGGAAATGTATGATCATGTGATCTAACGTAAGAGGTGTAGCAGAGCATGACCACTGACGGTACGGGACGGGAGGGGAGGGTGGGATTCTACCTAGTGTGGCTGCGGTGCTTGCAGCTCCAGTTCTGAACGAAAAGCCAGTGTAGCGTAGAGGAGAAAGAACACCTTTTTAATGACTTGAGGAAGGAGAGAAGTGAACAGATGAAACAGATGGATGAGGAGCAGATAAGGGTAGAATATATACATGCTTAAAGCATGAGAAAGGGTTAAGTGCCAGTGCGAGCTATCATGATAGTACCCCAGGAACACCCCATTTAGAATGCTGAAGAGTGAAGCTATAGTGATTACGGTGAAAAGACCAGATCAGAAAACCTAAATCACGTGGAGGAATAAGAGTGATAGGAGTTGTGAACTGTAGAAGGAACCATGGAAAACCAGTAAGAAGACAGGCTTGCAAAGATGTCAATGGGGAGGAAAAACGCCTCGTCTGAGGGCTTCGAGCACATACTGGAGAATAGGAAGTAGCAGGTAGCTTAGATTACTGTTGTGTTGCAATGGACAGTCGTGCTGATTGAATAGGAATGAGAAAAGATGTCACGAGACAAAGCGACTAGATGTAATAGTGCCTGAAATAATGTGATTCGCCTAGTATGCGACATGCTGTCGCCAGGCCTACGAGTTGAGGCCCACTAGAGTTAACAATTATCCGTGGGAACTGCAAACTACTTACCCTAAACATCCCCCAAAAGTACATGGATGGGAAGCATCTGTCATAAAACTTGTACTCAAAAGCCAACTGTCAAACACTTGAAACTTTGAGATCAGGCACTGTTGCAACATGACCACAGAAACTGTAGGACTGCCCGTGAAAAGGCACTTGAGTAAAAGTGTTAGGAAAAACGGAGTGCTAACCAAGGACGTGCAGGTGCAGATGAACCTAGCAGTAAGGGAACCAACGTGGTAAAACCCGTTGCTGGGTAGCCTTCATCTGCAACCAGAAAGTGGTGACTGGGACCAAATCGTTGTTTAGTAGGGTAGGATGTTGATTCCACGAATCAATTCAGGCAAGGTGAAACCCGGTTCATAGAAACTGAAGCTCCACCTGTAACAATGAACAAATTGTTAGAGTTCTGAAAAGAAAAAAAACATGAATTTAGCATTAATAGGCTACAGACAACATGACTGAAGCTGAAAGCCACAGTTCTTATTCGATACATTACTGTCGATAGCCACCCTGACACTTGGTCTGCTGCTGGGAGGAGAATATGCCATTAAGAGATGGAACTAATGGCCAGGACTGATGCAACATATCAAGATATTGCAGAACACATTTAGTTTATAACGAGATGAAATGCAAGTTAAATGAATGCCTAGAATTAGTAAAAGGCAGTAGTAAGCCTACTGAACTTTTAAAGCATGGATAAGACTGATGGACTGTGCCATCCCCACGGCCTCCGCAATGGATTAGTCCACTCAGACAGGTGCGAATCAGACGGGTGTCTTGTGTGCCATGAAAAAATTTATCTATTTGCGACTGCTCGACTGCTACCATACACATCTCATATGTCTCACAACAACACCCCCACTCATCCTTCATCCCCTGGAACTTTCCAGTGCTTGTAGCACTCTATGCCATATGGCCTCAAATTGGACTGTTCTATTTTTCTCCGTAGCCCACACCCCTTTCAATATTTAAATAATACTTTTGATTCATCCACTGTCGTAGTGATGGAGGATCATTTGATTTCCATTTTTTGAGTAGAAGTTTTTTCAAAATCATTGACGAGAAAAGTATGGTCCACCCCCCATTGGGTATCTCACCGTACATATGCCATGTCTTGAAATGTGTAGATAGACAGATTAAAAGTAAATTTACATTGTAAAACTTCTGACAGCCAACATTCTAATTCCGCCTATAACTTTTGGACTTTATAGCATTCCCAGAAGGCATGGATTACTGAGTCATTGTTAGTTTTACACTTAAGACATGACTCTGCCGCTGTGCTGTAGAATGTGTACATTTTGTCTCTTGTATAATACATTCTATACATTAGTTTATACAGGATTAAGAGTACATTTTTGTTAACTGTAATTTAGTTAGTTATGTTCCAACACTCCCTCCATCTTGTGCCGATATCACTTCTTTTTAAGTCTTGATTTCAATAGTTAATTTTTTTCTCTAAGAGATTTGTCAGTTGCTTTCTGTAAGGTTTTGTGTATATACACTGCTCAAAAAAATAAAGGGAACACTAAAATAACACATCCTAGATCTGAATGAATGAAATAATCTTATTAAATACTTTTTTTCTTTACATAGTTGAATGTGCTGACAACAAAATCACACAAAAATTATCAATGGAAATCAAATGTATCAACCCATGGAGGTCTGGATTTGGAGTCACCCTCAAAATTAAAGTGGAAAACCACACTACAGGCTGATCCAACTTTGATGTAATGTCCTTAAAACAAGTCAAAATGAGGCTCAGTAGTGTGTGTGGCCTCCACGTGCCTGTATGACCTCTCTACAACGCCTAGGCATGCTCCTGATGAGGTGGCGGATGGTCTCCTGAGGGATCTCCTCCCAGACCTGGACTAAAGCATCCGCCAACTCCTGGACAGTCTGTGGTGCAACGTGGCGTTGGTGGATGGAGCGAGACATGATGTCCCAGATGTGCTCAATTGGATACAGGTCTGGGGAACGGGCGGGCCAGTCCATAGCATCAATGCCTTCCTCTTGCAGGAACTGCTGACACACTCCAGCCACATGAGGTCTAGCATTGTCTTGCATTAGGAGGAACCCAGGGCCAACTGCACCAGCATATGGTCTCACAAGGGGTCTGAGGATCTCATCTCGGTACCTAATGGCAGTCAGGCTACCTCTGGCGAGCACATGGAGGGCTGTGCGGCCCCCCAAAGAAATGCCACCCCACACCATGACTGACCCACCGCCAAACCGGTCATGCTGGAGGATGTTGCAGGCAGCAGAACGTTCTCCACGGCGTCTCCAGACTCTGTCACGTCTGTCACGTGCTCAGTGTGAACCTGCTTTCATCTGTGAAGAGCACAGGGCGCCAGTGGCGAATTTGCCAATCTTGGTGTTCTCTGGCAAATGCCAAACGTCCTGCACGGTGTTGGGCTGTAAGCACAACCCCCACCCGAGGACGTCGGGCCCTCATACCACCCTCATGGAGTCTGTTTCTGACCGTTTGAGCAGACACATGCACATTTGTGGCCTGCTGGAGGTCATTTTGCAGGGCTCTGGCAGTGCTCCTCCTGCTCCTCCTTGCACAAAGGCGGAGGTAGCAGTCCTGCTGCTGGGTTGTTGCCCTCCTACGGCCTCCTCCACGTCTCCTGATGTACTGGCCTGTCTCCTGGTAGTGCCTCCATGCTCTGGACACTACGCTGACAGACACAGCAAACCTTCTTGCCACAGCTCGTATTGATGTGCCATCCTGGATGAGCTGCACTACCTGAGCCACTTGTGTGGGTTGTAGACTCCGTCTCATGCTACCACTAGAGTGAAAGCACCGCCAGCATTCAAAAGTGACCAAAACATCAGCCAGGAAGCATAGGAACTGAGAAGTGGTCTGTGGTCACCACCTGCAAAACCAGTCCTTTATTGGGGGTGTCTTGCTAATTGCCTATAATTTCCACCTGTTGTCTATTCCATTTGCACAACAGCATGTGAAATGTATTGTCAATCAGTGTTGCTTCCTAAGTGGACAGTTTGATTTCACAGAAGTGTGATTGACTTGGAGTGACATTGTGTGGTTTAAGTGTTCCCTTTTATTTTTTTGAGCAGTGTATTACCGATCGTATGTGTAACAGTCGACCAACAGCCTATCGACCGAACAATCGACTAAATGGGGTCAGCTCAGTGGTCAGGGATGAGGAATGGGAGAAGGTCTCCAGAGATGGTCTGAAAGAATGGAAGAGGGGCAGAGTTCAAGTGGGCAGGTTATCGGGAGGCTGGACATCACCAACCACAGGATTTCATCTGGAGAGGGCAGAAAGAGGTCAAGGCGTAGGTAGAGTAGTTCTGTGTGAATGAATTGGACCAGTGGACTCAGTAGGCGGAGTGAATGGGGAGCAGATGTCATCAACCTTTTTTTCAAAGCGGTTGACAAAGTTGTCCGCACAGAGTGAGTGGAAGGATGATGGGTCCTTTGGAAGTTTAGTTTTCCTCCATTTCAGCTCCGCTGCCCGCAGCCCTGTTCTGTTAGAATGCAGTGAGTAACTCCGCCATGGAGCAGGAGGGGAGGGAAGTTCTTCCCAAATTCCCACTGTGTATGAAATGTTACTTTCTGACAGTTCCATGGTTTAACTCCAGTATTGCCAGCATTTGTTTTATTCACTGAGCTATCTTGATTTCTCAGAGAGTAGACTAAAGAAGCGAAGTAGACAAACTGCGTGTTTTTAAGTTCTCTGAAATTAGTCTGTGTAGTTACTAACCCTTGTGATAGTGAGTGGAGGATGATATGGCTCATAATTTTCACTCCTTTTGCCCCTTTTTGTCTTAGAATGTTACCCACTTTTATACTGAACAAAAATATAAATGCAACAATTTCAACGATATTACTGAGTTACCGTTCATATAAGGAAATCAGTCTATTGAAATGAATGAATTAGGCCCTAATCTATGGATTTCTGGCTATAAGGTGAATGCACCAATTTGTAAGTCGCTCTGGATAAGAGCGTCTGCTAAATGACGTAATTGTAAATGTAAATTTCACATGACTGGGCAGGGGCGCAACCATTGGTGGGCCTGGGAGGACATAGGCCCACCCACTTGGGAGCCAGGCTAAAGAAATCAGAATTATTTTTTCCCCACAAAAGGGCTTTATTACAGACCGAAATAGTCCTCAGTTTCATCAGCTGTCCGGGTGGCTGATCTCAGACGATCCAACAGGTGAAGAAGCCGGATGTGGAGGTCCTGGGCTGGTGTGGTTACACGTTGTCTGTGTTGTGGAAATTAATCACTATACTTTATTAAAAATCAAAGTTCTTACAGAGTTCTTGTTGAATCAAGATTTACTTTATTGAATTTCAATAAAAGGAAGCTGGTCTGCAGAGTAGCCTCCCCTCTCCCTCTCTCTCTCCATCTTATATAGTGCCCTCCACACACCCTAGCTTTAAAATCCCTCCCTCTTCAGTTTCCCGCTCTTTTATTGCTCCGCCCACTCCCTTTGTCTATGGTGGTGGCTAAATTCGACTTTCATTCAGTTCAGAATCACATAGTACTACAATCAATCACTTCCCTGTCTTGCAAAAACACTCACGTTTAGTTTAAACTCTGTTCAACCCCGGCTCTCCCGGGTTTAACCTGAAGACCGATTGTTGGACATGACAGGTCCCTAAATCCTTGAAACACACACCAACCCCACCCCATCATGCTGTAATCAATCAAAAAGATAGCCAAGGAGAGACAAAGGTCTAGCCCAAACTCCATTCAACCCTGGTGCCGCTCCCTTCACTGTGTTTGAAGAGAGAAACAAAAGGCCACAAGCTAGTTTCAGTCTCTGATGAGATAAGACAGCCATGGATTTAAATAAGAGCGAGCAATTTGACCCTAGGCCTCTTTAACCCCACACACACAGTGAAATGACCCAATTAAATTCCTGGCCCAGTAACAAAGAATTCTAACTCTATGTTCGTGATTAACCCAGTTTTATCTCATAGTCCATTAAAAATACACATCATCTGCGGTTGTGAGGCTGGTTGGACGTATGGGCCAAATTCTCTTATGGTATAGAAATGAATATTCAGTTCTCTGGCAACAGCTCTGGTGGACATTCCCGCTGTCAGCATGCCAACTGCACGCTCCCTCAAAACTTGAGACATCTGTGGCATTGTGTTGTGTGACAAAACTGCACATTTTAGAGTGGCCTTTAATTGTCCAAGCACAAGGTGCACCTGTGTAATGATCATGCTGTTTAAATCAGCTTCTTGATATGCCACACATGTCAGGTGGATGGATTATTTTGGCAAAGGAGAAACGCTCACTAACAGGGATGTAAACAAATTTGAGCACAACATTTTTGAGAAATAAGCTTTTTGTGCGTATGGAACATTTCTGGGATCTTTTATTTCAGCTCATGAAACATGGGACCAACACTTTACATGTTGTGTTTATATTTTTGTTTCGAATAGAATAGACCCCAACCCTGACTGTTACCCACTTTTAGAATAGTTGTTTTCCCCTTTTGATTTTGTACAGCCTACTGATGAGTTCATATGTCACCCGGTACAGCCAGAAGAGGACTGGCCACCCCTCAGAGCCTGGTTCATTTCTAGGTTTTTTACTAGGTTTCTGTTTTATAGGGAGTTTTTCCTAGCCAATGTGCTTCTACATCTGCATTGCTTGCTCTTTGGGGTTTTAAGCTGGGTATCTTTTAAAGCTCTTTGTGGAAACTGCTGATGTGAAAACGGCTTCATAAAATACATTTCATTGACATGTATATCACACCAACTGACTGGTTCTTCTGATGTTGTTCACACAGGAGACCATGTTGAGACAATCTCTACATCCAGCGAGCAACAGCAGGAAGATCACAGAGCTAAGAGGTCTCACCACTGCCCACATTGTGAGGAGGTTTTCCCAATTCTATCAAAGCTAAAAATACACTTAAAAATACACACAGGAGAGAATCTTTATTCCTGCACTGATTGTGAGAAGAGATTCACAACATCACAGGCTCTGACAGTTCATCAGAAAGTGCACAGTGGAGAGAAGCCTTACTCCTGCTTTGTCTGTGGGGAGAGTTTCTCTCAACTGGGCCACTTAAAAACACACCATCGAATACACACAGGAGAGAAGCCATACTACTGCTTTGACTGTGGGGAGAGTTTCTCTCAACAGGGCCACTTAAAAACACACCAACGAATACACACAGGAGAGAAGCCTTACTCCTGCTCCGACTGTGGAAAGAGTTTCTCTCAATTGGGCAGCTTAAAAACACACCAACGTATACACACAGGAGAGAAGCCTTACTCCTGCTCTTACTGTGGGGAGAGTTTCTCTCAACTGGGCAACTTAAAAACACACCAACGTATACACACAGGAGAGAAGCCTTTCTCCTGCTCTGACTGTGGGAAGAGCTTCACAACATCACAAGCTCTGACCGTTCATCAGAGAGTGCACACAGGAGAGAAGCCTTACTTCTGCTCTGAATGTGGAAAGAGTTTCTCCCAATTGGATATGTTAAAATGTCACCAGCGAATACATACAGGAGAGAAGCCTTACTCCTGCTCTGACTGTGGAAAGAGTTTCTCCCAACTGGGCAACTTAGAAGCACACCAACGTATACACACAGGAGAGAAGCCTTACGCCTGCTCTGACTGTGGGAAGTGCTTCACAACATCAGCTGAGCTAAAGGTTCATCAAAGAGCACACACAGGAGAGAAGCCTTACACCTGTTCTGACTGTGGAAAGAGTTTCTCACGATTGGATATGTTAAAATGTCATCAGCGAATACATACAGGAGAGAAGCCTTACTCCTGCTCTGACTGTGGAAAGCGTTTCTCCCAACTGGGCAACTTAGAAGCACACCAACGTATACACACAGGAGAGAAGCCTTATTCCTGCTCTGACTGTGGGAAGAGTTTCTCCCGATTGGATACCTTAAAACGCCACAAATGTATACATAAAGGAGAGAAGCCTCATCAGTTCTCTCAGACCAGCTAAGATTAAAGTTGTTCCATCACTTAAAGATGCACTATGCAGAAATCACTCCGCAATTTCCTGGTTGTTAAAATTCTTATGGTTCTAAAAGCCTCCAGTTTGTGACAAAACAAGCAGTCATTGTGTAGTGAGTCATTGTACCATCTAGACCGCTGTGAAATATATATTTTCCATAACAAAAATATTGTATTTTCAGCTGTTTTGAAGCTGGTGTACAATAACGAAAGTATCAAACCCAAAAACGAAACTTCAGATCGGAAACCATAGAAATAGCGCACATAGAACAGATCTACCGCTTCTTAGACTGAGAAAATATTTTCAAACCCCACTATGCCTCCGAAGGTTAGCAATGCTAACAAAGTCTCATAGAGAATGCTAACTATATAAATGCTAACGAGCGAATTGCTAAGATTTTATACATTCTCTGACCTAAACTATTTTCAGGACCGACATCCCAGCTCATAAAGTTATACAAATAACAAAAAAATGCTACTCCCAGTTAGCTGCACGCAAAAAACTAATATTAGACAGCAAGGCTCTTTATCCAGGAGGGGAGTCTCTGCTGTTACCAAGCAAAGCTTGATTTTGGAAGAAGCTAACCACTTAGCTAGATAGCTAACTAACTACTAAATTAGCTAACCAAATGCACAACTGCAGAGCATTAAGCACATTTTAGACAGTTAACTTAAAGGTAAATGTAATATTCCAGCACCACCCCAACATCAACATGTGAAAATTGCGCGTTTCTATGTTTTGTAGTAAAAAATATAGAGGAAGATGAGTGTTTCTAATGACATCATCGGTGTGCATCATGTGATTTTAACCAATAATGAGGAGGCATTGCCCACATTACATTTGCATAAAATGCATCCTCCAATTGAAATGTCTGTCTATGCCCACACAGGAGACAGTGTTGAGAGCAACAGCAGGAAGATCACAGAGCAAAAACGTTTCACCACTGCCAGTTCTCTCAGAACAGTTAAGATTGGAGTCACTCCTTCCAAAGTCACTCCATCACTTAATTCTCATCTCATAAAATTATTGGCAACGTTGAATTGGATCAAATGAAGAAATCGTAGCACACTCTATTGTAATCATATTGTTTCTCACTGTGATAGAACTGTGCAGAGGAAAGGGAGTGTTATAGAATGTTAGCATCTCTTTACTTTACTGATCAGTGTTCACCTTGTCAGTTTTGGTGTGTTTTGTTAGCTTCTACTACACTGCTCAAAAAAATAAAGGGAACACTTAAACAACACAATGTAACTCCAAGTCAATCACACTTCTGTGAAATCAAACTGTCCACTTAGGAAGCAACACTGATTGACAATACATTTCACATGCTGTTGTGCAAATGGAATAGACAACAGGTGGAAATTATAGGCAATTAGCAAGACACCCCCCAATAAAGGACTGGTTTTGCAGGTGGTGACCACAGACCACTTCTCAGTTCCTATGCTTCCTGGCTGATGTTTTGGTCACTTTTGAATGCTGGCAGTGCTTTCACTCTAGTGGTAGCATGAGAAGGAGTCTACAACCCACACAAGTGGCTCAGGTAGTGCAGCTCATCCAGGATGGCACATCCAATGTGAGCTGTGGCAAGAAGGTTTGCTGTGTCTGTCAGCGTAGTGTCCAGAGCATGGAGGCGCTACCAGGAGACAGGCCAGTACATCAGGAGACGTGGAGGAGGCCGTAGGAGGGCAACAACCCAGCAGCAGGACTGCTACCTCCGCTTTTGTGCAAGGAGGAGCAGGAGGAGCACTGCCAGAGCCCTGCAAAATGACCTCCAGCAGGCCACAAATGTGCATGTGTCTGCTCAAACGGTCAGAAACAGACTCCATGAGGGTGGTATGAGGGCCCGACGTCCACAGGTGGGGGTTGTGCTTACAGCCCAACACCGTGCAGGACGTTTGGCATTTGCCAGAGAACACCAAGATTGGCAAATTCGCACTGGCACCCTGTGCTCTTCACAGATGAAAGCAGGTTCACAATGAGCACGTGACAGACGTGACAGAGTCTGGAGACGCCGTGGAGAACGTTCTGCTGCCTGCAACATCCTCCAGCATGACCGGTTTGGCGGTGGGTCAGTCATGGTGTGGGGTGGCATTTCTTTGGGGGGCCGCACAGCCCTCCATGTGCTCGCCAGAGGTAGCCTGACTGCCATTAGGTACCGAGATGAGATCCTCAGACCCCTTGTGAGACCATATGCTGGTGCGGTTGGCCCTGGGTTCCTCCTAATGCAAGACAATGCTAGACCTCATGTGGCTGGAGTGTGTCAGCAGTTCCTGCAAGAGGAAGGCATTGATGCTATGGACTGGCCCGCCCGTTCCCCAGACCTGAATCCAATTGAGCACATCTGGGACATCATGTCTCGCTCCATCCACCAATGCCACGTTGCACCACAGACTGTCCAGGAGTTGGCGGATGCGTTATTCCAGGTCTGGGAGGAGATCCCTCAGGAGACCATCCGCCACCTCATCAGGAGCATGCCCAGGCGTTGTAGGGAGGTCATACAGGCACGTGGAGGCCACACACAATACTGAGCCTCATTTTGACTTGTTTTAAGGACATTACATCAAAGTTGGATCAGCCTGTAGTGTGGTTTTCCACTTTAATTTTGAGGGTGACTCCAAATCCAGACCTCCATGGGTTGATACATTTGATTTCCATTGATAATTTTTGTGTGATTTTGTTGTCAGCACATTCAACTATGTAAAGAAAAAAGTATTTAATAAGATTATTTCATTCATTCAGATCTAGGATGTGTTATTTTAGTGTTCCCTTTCTTTTTTTGAGCAGTGTACAAAGCTATTGGATTTGCCCTTAGTGTTGAATACCTCTGTGAGGCTTCTCATTTTGAAAACAAACACTATAGTCTGCCAGTTGACTGAGTGGTACTGCTTCCCTCTCAGCCTGGTCTGACTCTGTCTGTGGGGAGAGTTTCAACTGGGCAGCTTAAAAAGACACCAACGTATACACGCAGGAGGTAAGCCTTACTCCTGCTTTGTGGTTGAGTGGGCGTATGACAAGAATATCTAGCAACCCGAAGGTTGCATGCTTGAGTCTCATCACAGAGGACTTAAGCTAATTAGCAACTTTCCAACGACTTACTACTTTTTAGCTACTACTTAGCATGTTACCTTAGCATGCAACTACTTAGCATGTTAGCTAACCCTTCCCCTAACCCTAAACTTAACCCAAAGACTAGCCACCTAGCTAACGTTAGCAACAATAAATTGTAATTCGTAACATATTGAACATTTGTAACATACTGTACAAATTTCAATTCGTAACACATCATACGAATTGTAATTCCAAACATACTATACGTCTTACAAGTCGTATTCTGCACTACAATCTCATTCCAAAATCATGGGTATTAATATGGAGTTGGTCCCCCTTTGCTGCTATAACGGCCTCTTCTGGGAAGGCTTTCCACTAGATGTTGGAACATTGCTGCGGGGACTTGCTTCCATTCAGCCACAAGATCATTAGTGAGGTCGGGCACTGATGTTGGGCGATTAGGCCTGGCTCAGAGTCGGCGTTCCAATTCATCCCAAAGTTGTTCGATGGGGTTGAGGTCAGGGCTCTGTGCAGGCCAGTCAAGTTCTTCCACACCGATCTCGACAAACCATTTCTGTATGGACCTGGTTTTGTGAACGGGGGCATTGTCATGCTGAAACAGGAAAGCACCTTCCCCAAACTGTTAGTGTATTTTATATATTATATTTTATGGCCGCTGAGTCACGGATTTTAGTAACATATAATACGCTTTGCTCTGAGACTGTTTTTCCCTCTGCATTTCTCTGTAGGAATGATTTAGTAGACACATGTATCAGATAGAGATGATGTGATGATCAGTTTTCACCATTAGTTTGGGGGGATTATTTTTGCTATTAAACAGCTATTTGTTTAATGATACACAGGTTAAGAAACAACTACATGTGTTTATTAAATAGTCTTTTAAAAGTAGATTAGTTTTAGTCATCGATAATGAATGTGTTTGGATAACTGCATTCACGCCAACTTAATTGATCTTCCAATGAAAAATAAAGTTACATGAATTTGTACTGGTCAAACTCTTCTCTTTTGTATTCAGTTCTTCCATATTAGATCTGACAGTATGAATGGTTCTAGAGGTTGTGTTTTCTCTAGCAGGAGGTAAGCTTGGCTTCTTGGCTTCTTATATGGTGTTGAGTAAAGCTTAAACCATGTATTTAGATTGTAGTTAGGTATTGTAGGTAGTTTATTTAGGTAGTTATTGTAGGTTATTGTAGGTAATTATTGTAGGTAAGTACGAGGCTAGCTAATTATTGTAGGTAAGCACGAGGCTAGCTAACCCACTACCTGGATCAATAAAGCTAGCTAGCTAGCTACTGGTAACTTTTAACAACTGTGGATAGTTGTTTCCAATGTTATTTCACGCTTAAGAGTACCTGTAATTAAGCCAGCTAGCTACCTACCATTCAGCTGTTTTTCTAGCCTCATTATCTGAGGCATTAACGTTAGGTAGTTGGGTCATTCTACAGATTCGGTGACATTTCAGTATTGTCAGTGTCCCAAGATGTACTAGTGTTATAACTTGTCAGAACATTTATCAAACTACACTTAAATTACAACATTTCAAAGTTTTACATGTTTTTAATATGGAGTAGAGAATATGATTTTAAACAGAGATGAATTTCAATACTTATATGTTTGCTTTTCTTAGGAGTATTAAGAATTTCGCCTGCCCCTATTGACCATCATGCAAATGGCGTGACTCATTTTGAGTACACAGTGTTAAATAATAATGCTTTTTTTTTGTTAAATTAATTGTATATGCCCCCTTATTATGCATAATCCCTTTTCTCAGCATAAGACATTTTATTTTCTGAGAAATTCAGGCTTTTACCCCTGTCCTTGTATTTCTTTCAACCCCGTAACGCAACAATACCCCCACTCACAATTAAATAATGGTTTGATCCTGTGGACATCATTTATGAGGAAGTGACATCATACAAGTCTTCAGAGAAGCCTGGTGTGACAAGTGGTAAGCTGCTCTCTCACTTTTTATAAATATTTCATGTTTTTAAGCACATATGGGCTTTGTCAATCTCAGGTATTCAATCTCTGTTGGGGGGGAATTCATAGTTAGATTTTACCAAGAATTGTTTTTATAGCTATGAAGTATAACAATGTCTTTTGTTGAATAAGGCCATGTGGCACACTGCTAGCTGCTAGCATCCCGAATTAGCAACAGATTAGCACAAAATCTTCAACCCTGTCACATTCAACCCCATCACATTTTTCAATGTTACGGGGTTGAATGGCTGTTACAGGGGTTGAATAGCTGTTAAATCTTAGCAATATTTAATGTATATTGCTTAATACCAATCATATTTTCTTGTTGAATGTTTGTTGTTTACGGTTTTACAGTATCAACTAAAAGTACGAGGAATTTTTGAAAATAATAACTTAAAAAAAGTGACAATTAATTTGTTCTCTCTCCTATATACATTGACATATTTAGGAGTATTATCTGCAAGTTCATGTTCATTTTACTACATTGTGATTAAAAGGATACAATATTTAGTCTTGAAGAGTAAGCAGGTCATTGACTTGACCTTGACCTACAATTTCAGATTCAACAATGGCAAAAACAGCAGCAGAAAGGCAAAGAGAGTACGGGGCAAGAAGAAATGCTGATCCAGAACGAAGGGAAAAGTACCTCAGGAGTGAACGCATGAGATGAACAAAATATGTTTTAGCAGGAAAGAAGAAAGGAATAGGAGATCTAGATAAGAGAGGTCAAAAGATGAGGAGAAAGGGATGGAGAAAAGCGAAGGAGCGGCAAAGGGAAATGGCTGTTAATACTATTGCCACCCCTCCACAAAGTCCTGATAGAGACGTGGTGATGTCACATGAGCCCACAAGGTTAGGAAAAAGATTGTGTGTGTGAGAGAGAGAGAGAGAGATATGTGCGGGAAATGGTGCGTGGCCAAATATGATGACGATTTCTATCCCGGAATAATTCTAGCCACAGATGAATCCCATGTGCAGGTCAAATGCATGTGCTGTGCTGGACCAAATAGGTACTTCTGGCCACTTCTTGATGATATCCTGTGGTATCCATTTGAGGACATCTTGGAACACATTGATCCCCCTAAACCGGTGACTTCTAGGCACATGGAAATACAGAAGGAAGTGTGGGCTAGGCTCTCTCAGTAAAAATGGTGAACAAACTGTAGGCTTACCTATAGGTTATTAATGTTAAGATGTTTGCTTAATGTTCAAACATTCAAACAACACAGACATTCCTGCCATTACTCTGGATATTTCTATGAAATCAATGAAATGTTGTAACTGTTGTTAGTTTATTAATGTGTTTTAATCTGTCTAGATTTCATCTTGATTGTTTAAACTTTAAAAGCTATGTTGACAGTAGTTTAAAATGTTAAAAAAGGGCAACATGTGACCTATATAGGTTATCAATGTTAAGATGTTTGCTCAATGTTCAAACAGACTCCTGCCATTAACAGATGGATATTTTTATGAAATCAATGAAATGTTGTTACTGTTATGAGTTCATTAATGTGTTTTACTCTGTCTAGCTTTCATCTAGATTCTTTAGATTTTAAAAGCTATGTTGACAGTAGGTTTAAAAATGTTTAAAATGTTTAAAAAATGGCAACATGTTAGTGATCTCAAAAGATAAAACATATGACACGTGATGCTTTTCACTCAACCCTGTTACATGATTTTCAACCCTGTTGCGGTGCATTCATCCCTGTTACGAGATTTTTTTTTTTACATTTTTGTATTAAATACACAAAATATAACATCAATAGTTTTTTTATTGTGTGTATTAAATCAGGGTAAATAAGGATATTTCAATTTTGTCAGGAATTACGCAGCATTCTTGCACATTTCTTGCGAAAATGTGGAGTTAGATTAGAAATGTCTTCATCGTAAACTGGAAAGGATGGTGCTGGTCAGTTTTTCTTGATTTTCTCTTTAATTACAATATGCCATTATTTACAAGGGACATCTAAACTGTGAGATTATGCCAGAAGCTGATCTCAAGCTTATTGAAAAAATGAATAGTTGAATAACAAAATGACTGTGACGGGGTTGAATTAAATTGGGACTTGTTTGAGAAAATAATACAGAATAATAACTTAATACTCTACATTGAGATGGGAAAAGGTATTTTCTATCAAGTACACACATTACTTTGTCACATCAAATAAAAAAAAGCTTAAGATTTTAATGTTCATTGTTTCATCCTCCTCAATCACAAAAGGCACCGAATCTGTAGAATGACCCAGTTAGTAGCTACTGTACTTAATTACAGCTACCAATGTCTTCTTGTCTGCCACCCAGACAGCTGGCGTCGGGTAAGTTTGGCTTTATACATAGCTTGGGCTTTGTCGAGTAAGGCTTAAACTATGTATTTAGATTGTAGTTAGGTATTGTATGTAGAAATCGTGGGTTGTTGTGGGTAGTTATTGCATGTAATTATTGTAGGTTAGCATTGTATTCGGCGGTGCCGGGTGTAGCACGAAGCTAGCTAGCTAGCTAACTCACCTCCTGGACTAGCTACAGCTATAGCTGGCGAGTAGCTATTAGCAACGGTAGCAACTAAATACAATATCCTTTTAGCCGGCTACATTTGTTCGCAGCGTCGCCGTTTTTCAAAACAAAGTCAACACAGCAGGCATTGCTAGCTAGCCAACATGACCAGCTAGCTGTACTGTAGCAGCTAAATACAACATATTTGTGCTAGCTAGCCAACGTTTAATTATTGCTGCGTTATGAAAGGAACTAGACACGGACACGAATGATCTGTTTAGTGTGTTAACACACTATTGGTAGTTTGTTGTAACCAAGTATTGGTGCTAAACTGTGTATTATTGGATGCTAGCATGCTAGTTAGCTATGGCGTCATAGTTAGCTAGCTGAATAAAGTAAGTTGAGTCTATTCCTTGAAACATTGAACCGCTGTAGTTTACAACAATTCTAATTTCTAAAGTGGAAGTTGGGAGAGTTTTATTTGGGTGGTTCAGTGAAACAATTATAGTTTCTGAGGTGGAAGTTGGGAGAGTTATATTTGGGAGTTTTTTGGTAAGGGAGGCCCTACTCTCTCCTTTCCCCAGATGTTTAGTTCATTTCATTCCGATCTCCTCTGCATTATTGTAGCCTTTTGCTACAGCCTGTCAACTATGCCTCTGCCTATCCCTGTTCTCTCCTCTCCGCACAGGCTACACAAACGCCTCACACCGCGTGGCTGCTGCCTCTCTAACCTGGTGGTCCCTGCACGCACCACACACCTGGAGTTCAGGTCTCAGGCAGCCTCTGGAACTGCCGTTCTGCTGCCAACAAGGCTGACTTCATCCCAGCCTATGCTACCCTCCAGTCCCTCGACTTCCTGGCGCTGACGGAAACATGGATTACCACTGAAAACACTGCTACTCCTACTGCTCTCTCCTCGTCTGACCATGTGTTCTCGCATACCCGAGAGCATCTGGTCAGAGGGGGTGGTGGCACAGGAATCCTCATCTCTCCCAAGTGGACATTCTCAATTTTTCCCCTAACCCACCTGTCTATCTCTTCATTTGAATTCCATGCTGTCACAGTCACTAGCCCATTTAAGCTTAATATCCTTGTCATCTATCGCCCTCCAGGTTCCCTTGGAGAGTTCATCAATGAGCTTGACGCCTTGATAAGCTCCTTTCCTGAGGATGGCTCACCCCTCACAGTTTTGGGGGATTTCAACCTCCCTACGTCTACATTTGACTCATTTCTCTCTGCCTCCTTCTTTCACTCCTCTCCTCTTTTGACCTCACCCTCTCACCGTCCCCCCTACTCACAAGGCAGGCAATACGCTTGACCTCATCTTTACTAGATGCTGCTCTTCTACTAATCTCACTGCAACTCCCCTCCATGTCTCCGACCACTACTTTGTATCCTTTTCTCTCTCGCTCTCCTCCAACACTACTCACTCTGCCCCTACACAGATGGTAATGCGCCGCGCAACCTTCGCTCTCTCTCTCCCACTACTCTCTCCTCTTCCATCCTATCATCTCTTCCCTCTGCTCAATCCTTCTCCCTCCAATCTCCTGATTCTGCCTCCTCAACCCTCCTCTCCTCCCTTTCTGCATCCTTTGACTCTCTGTGTCCCCCTATCCTCCCGGCCGGCTCGGTCCTCCCCTCCAGCTCCGTGGCTTGATGACTCATTGCGAGCTCACAGAACAGAGCTCCGGGCAGCGGAGCGGAAATGGAAGAAAACTAAACTCCCCTGCCGACCTGGCATCTTTTCACTCCTCCTCTCTATATTTTCTTCATCTGTTTCTGCTGCTAAGGCCACTTTCTACCACTCTAAATTCCAAGCATCTGCCTCTAACCCTAGGAAGCTCTTTGCCACATTCTCCTCCCTGCTGAATCCTCCCCCCTCCTCTCTCTCTGTGGATGACTTCGTCAACCACTTTGAAAAGAAGGTTGACGACATCCGATCCTCGTTTGTTAAGTCTAATGACACTGCTGGTCCTGCTCACACTGCCCTACCCTATGCTTTGACTTCTTTCTCCCCTCTCTCTCCAGATAAAATCTTGTGACTGCAGGCCGCCCAACAACCTGCCCGCTTGACCCCATCCCCTCCTCTCTTCTCCAGACCATCTCCGGTGACCTTCTCCCCTACCTCACCTCGCTGATCAACTCATCCTTGACCGCTGGCTATGTCCCTTCCGTCTTCAAGAGAGCGAGAGTTGCACCCCTTCTCAAAAAACCAACACTCGATCCCACTGATGTCAACAACTACAGACCAGTATCCCTTCTTTCTTTTCTTTCCAAAACTATTGAGCGTGCCGTCTTTAGCCAACTCTCTTGCTATCTCTCTCAGAATGACCTTCTTGATCCAAACCAGTCAGGTTTCAGGACTGGTCATTCAACTGAGACTGCTCTTCTCTGTGTCACGGAGGCTCTCCGCACTGCTAAAGCTAACTCTCTCTCCTCTGCTCTTGTCCTTCTAGACCTGTCTGCTGCCTTTGATACTGTGAACCATCAGATCCTCCTCTCCACCCTCTCCGAGCTGGGCATCTCCGGCGCGGCTCACTCCTGGATTGCGTCCTACCTGACCGGTCGCTCCTACCAAGTGGCGTGGCGAGAAGCTGTCTCCGCACCACGTGCTCTCACCACTGGTGTCCCCCAGGGCTCAGTTCTAGGCCCTCTCCTATTCTCCCTATACACCAAGTCACTTGGCTCTGTCATATCCTCACATGGCCTCTCCTATCATTGCTTACGCTGACGATACACAACTAATCTTCTCCTTTCCCCCTTCTGATAACCAGGTGGCGAATCGCATCTCTGCATGTCTGGCAGACATATCAGTATGGATGACGGATCACCACCTCAAGCTGAACCTTGGCAAGACGGAGCTGCTCTTCCTCCCGGGAAGGACTGCCCGTTCCATGATCTCGCCATCACGGTTGACAACTCTGTTGTGTCCTCCTCCCAGAGTGCGAAGAGCCTTGGCGTGACCCTGGACAACACCCTGTCGTTCTCCGCTAACATCAAGGCGGTGACCCGATCCTGCAGGTTCATGCTCTACAACATTCGGAGAGTACGACCCTGCCTTACACAGGAAGCGGCACAGGTCCTAATCCAGGCACTTGTCATCTCCCCGTCTGGATTACTGCAACTCGCTGTTGGCTGGGCTCCCTGCCTGTGCCATTAAACCCCTACAACTCATCCAGAATGCCGCAGCCCGTCTGGTGTTCAACCTTCCCAAGTTCTCTCACGTCACCCCGCTCCTCCGCACACTCCACTGGCTTCCAGTTGAAGCTCGCATCTGTTACAAGACCATGATGCTTGCCTATGGAGCTGTGAGGGGAACGGCACCTCTGTACCTTCAGGCTCTGATCAGTCCCTACACCCAAACGATGGCATTGCGTTCATCCACCTCTGGCCTGCTGGCTCCCCTTCCTCTGCGGAAGCATAGTTCCCGCTCAGCCCAGTCAAAACTGTTCGCTGCTCTGGCACCCCAATGGTGGAACAAGCTCCCTCACGACGCCAGGACAGCGGAGTCACTCACCACCTTCCGGAGACATTTGAAACCCCACCTCTTTAAGGAATACCTGGGATAGGATAAAGTAATCCTTCTACCCCCCCTTAAAAAAAAAAAAAAAATGTTTTTAAAGTGGTTAACCCACTGGCTATAGGGTGAATGCACCAATTTGTAAGTCGCTCTGGATAAGAGCGTCTGCTAAATGACGTAAATGTAAATGTTGTATTCAGTTCTTCCATATTAGATCTGACAGTATGAATGGTTCTTATGGTTGTATTCAGTTATTCCATATTAGATCTGACAGTATGAATGGTTCTTATGGTTGTATTCAGTTATTCCATATTAGATCTGACAGTATGAATGGTTCTTATGGTTGTATTCAGTTCTTTCATATTAGATCTGACAGTATGAATTGTTCTTATGGGCTGAGTGCCTGGAGTGTTTTGGTATGACTACAGTCAGGAGTTTTCTCTGACCCTGTGATCTCACCAGGACAGAACCACATGTCACACGCCACACCACCAATAAACACTAAACAAGAAGAATGCACGCTCAGTGATCATGCCCCCGCCCCATGCTGCAAAGCAATAGAGAGCAAGAGTAACAACGTCTTTTTGTAGGCACTAACTCCGCCATGGTTCGTTGAACAAAGCCTATGGGATAATGAGTTCTGTTTTTTAGGGGTTTTGGATAAAATCTGAAAAATAAGTTATGTGGTAAATACAGGCTTAGGAGATCTAACGCGTTTTGTTCTATAAGGTCATCTTCATCAGCTAACATCACTTTTTTTGCATTTTGATGCATTTATGTAATCAAATAAAGCACATTAAAGGCTTCATAATTCATAAAGGTCATGTTAATTGACTGATATTATCTCATAGAACAGAAGGTATAAGATCTCCTGTGTTAACCTCAGACCTTATTTTCTGGATTGATCCCAGAATCCCATTCTTTCCCCATAGGGATGGCTGAACGAAGCAGAGGTAACTCTTTTCCGTTTTTTAGGACTACAAGCTGGCGAGTTCTATGAAAGATCACACAGTGAGTGCACACAATCAAACATTTGTTAACAAAATTATGAATACACTTGGTTTCATTGCACAACGTTATTTTGATATGGTTCAATAAGGATAGAGGAGAGTTTAGGGAAACTGGGAGAACACTCAACCAAAATGGAGGTCTGGTGACCGAACAATAGTGCCACTACATGGGTCATTCATTCTTGAATTGAGGTGGCATTCCAACTTGCAATTTGTTTGAAATTCACTTCATCTTTCTTGGTTTCCTTACCCTGTAAGCAGCCTATGGAAAAGGTATGACAGCAATCCATGCTTTGGTTTTGTTAACCTGGCCTCTGTGTCAAATGCTAACTTTTTAGCATGTGTGGCACAAATCCAATGCAAGTCACATTACGCTTCAAGTTTAAATCATCAAGTAACTTGATTGATATTAAAGGTACAGTTGACTTGCATTGGATTTGTGCCACAAATGCTTAAAAGTCAGCATTAAAAACGTTGGCCAGATAAACAATATTCCCAGGACTATAATGAGGTTCAGGCTGTTGTAATGTCCAGTTGATTATGTAAATAGTCCAGTAGAACCCTGGTATTGATGGTGTGGTATCGGGAGAATGCTGGTCATTATTGCTGTCCACAAAGAGTCTGCTCATACTGAACCTTGATCATAAGTTTATTCATATTACAAGCTTTCAGCATGAGTGACAGGTGTCATGACACCCGGAGAACGGCGTCCCAGATTGCAATGCCCGTTCTGGCTTCTTCTACGATTTTCCCCCTATTTATAAACAATGATGCCCCCTCTTCTGGCCAATCACCAGTCTCCCCTGTCTACAACACACCTCCTGTCTGTGATATGTGGTATTACACCTAAAATATTCCCTCTTGATACTAACATAAACAACATTCCTTGTTCCTCCAAAACATTCATAATCTCAATACACAACATATTCCCCCCTTCGAGACGAACTAAACGTCTCGAAAACAAACAGAATAGGATTATGACCAGTAACAATTTATCTTATCGAATATCCTTAACCTTAAACCCAAAAACATTCTCCTCTAGAGTGTAAATAGCTTTCTTATGAAATATGAATAACTGTTTATGAAGTGTGAATACATTACTATGAATCATGAACAAATCTTTATGGAGTGTACGTACATTACTATGAATCATGAATACATCTTTATGGAGTGTGAGAGCGAAAAAACTGTCCGGCAACCTTTGTTCCAAATCCATCCATCCATCAATCAAGACAGTAAAATTCTCTCACGGTCCCTCTGCCCCAGGCAACCACCTCGGTACTCCAGATAAACCCATAAACCATGTAAATACATTTGAAACTATGATGCCATTAAATACACATGTAAGCCCCTGCAAACAAAATCCTATCCAGAAACATCCACTCTCAGGCTGGTCAACCCATAGGACCCAAAAGGGACTCTCTCCCTGCCTAAACGTCCTGTCCCTAAACATTCACGAAATAAACAAAAACATCTAAGATCCTCATCTGTATTCAATAACATCAAACATCATTCTACTAAAATCAATACCTAAGAATATGACACAATTATGTATTACACATCAAATATGTCTATATTTCATTGCAGACACTGGAATGTAGTCCACTACACTTCATCTCCTCCGTAGTCTCCTCCGTAGTCTCGACTTCCACTGCATCGTTGATGATGGAATCGGAACCTTTCCACACCCTCCTTGTTTCATCTCCTCCAGTCATATTGTCCTTGTTTGAGTATTTCAATCTCCACATGTTCTTTCTCCCAAATGCTTCTGGAAGAAAATAAAAGACCAAACAGTATCTTTTGCAAAACAACATTTTCAAATTAAACCTCAACATCAATTTAAGAATATAAAAATGACATATAAATGATGTATGAATCACATTAACCTATCCCCCCCTTGATTCATAAAATCATTCTAAAATTATACTAAAATCACCCAAAAAAATGTTTTCCTTGAAACAATAAAAATAAAATGATCAAATAATCAAAAAGGATATTTATCCATCAGTAGGCCACTTGTCCCTCTTCGTCCAGATCCGGAACAGTCAACAATGGCATCTGAGTGTTGCCTCCAGGCACCACTTCTCCAACCTATCTCAATCTCATAACTTTCTCAAAAGTCAGTAACATATTACACAGTGCTGTCAAAGCTGTGATTAAAATGTAACCCATCACTGCCCCCTACTGGCCTAACTGATCTTGCAACCAAGACTTACTTCGCTGACCATCCAGCTTTCTCAGATCTTCCAAGGCATACTTATATTTCAACCCCACCGTGATATTATCGGAACTATCCGACCCAAATTATAACTAATATTTATCAATATGATCTTCCCAAATGTTTGCACCATACCATGGAAAAAGTCCCCTTCTCCCTTAGACTTAAAGACTATTAAATGTCACCATATCTCTCTTTACCCAATTTCTAGACCTAAATTCAGATTGCTCTGTGTTGGTACAACTCCTCTTTTAATGGTAAAAACCTCATATGGAAGCTTAAACGTTGACATGTAACAACATCCTATCCCTCCATAGGGTAAGAATATACTCTATCATCACAAACCCACCAAATATCTCTAAAATTCCCATAGTCACATTGTCAGTCAAAAGCTAATCTTTTAACCATCAAAGTCCTGCTCTTCTTACTACCTGGTATATAAATAGTAACCTATTATTTGTCATTACTACCCTTAAGGTCATACTTATCCAAAGTTATCCTATACTCCTCACAATCTGATATTCCCATAAACATACCCCTTACCTCCTATGTTTTATTAGAACAACAACAACTTTTATCCTCACTGGTTCACCTGAATACTTCAGGGTTCCACTGTTACCTGACTTTACTTTCCATCTAACAATTCCCATAGGGTAAACCATTTACCCAAGAACACTTAAACCCTACTGTTCTGACAACGACATTATTTTATCTGTCAATGACTGTTGCTGATACCACAGTCATGACAAAGCATAAGACTGACCCATACCCGCTAGAGGCCGCGCGACCGTCTAACACGTCTTGGGCTGGCATCCCCAACAGACATCAACCCTCAAGATTCCTCACTGATTCTTACAGAATGAGTTAATCTATCTCTAATTTCCACAACAGAGGAACGAGCAGTACTGATCAGATACCCCCCCCCTCTGTCATCAAAATCAAAAGACCCCATCCTGCAACTTCCATGATGAATCTATATTCTCCATTTCAGATTAATCTATATTGTTTCTATCTGCTCTCCTATTTTAATCCCATTCGTACCATAACCTCCTGAGTCCCTCTTGCTACCTCTAATTTCAGAAAAGTTGTTGTCGGTGTCATCCTTCCTACATTTGCTATTACCATCGTATCATTAATCCCTTCCCAACGTTACCATTAACGTTGTTGATTTAGTTGATGAATTAAAACCCTTAATTCCTTCTAGTGGAAAAGCTACCAATATACTCTGTGTATTATTTACTGTTTGAGTGACTACTGTAAGAAACTTATCCTTAACTCCCTCTGTGACTGTGGAAACTTCTACAGATTTCAAATCTTCCCTTATAAGCGTCACTTTACGAATTACATAGCCCTTTAACCAATAATTCTTAACCAGAACAAATTTCTATGCTTTCACTAGATAAGTACACATATTCTCCCTGATCTTTATCTGTAACCTTACGCAAAATAATCCCTCGTTTGACTAGGTGCAACAGCTTCTACTTCTGGTCCTGCTAACAATACTTATTCTCCCTAATTATCTCTCTCTCTCTGTGGAAGGAACGTCATCATCCTAAATGGCATATTATTATTATTATTATCCTAACCCTAATAACAGTATTTTCCCCCTATAATTGGTGCTGGACCCTTATAATCAAATGCGCAGATGTTTAATAATATCCATGTTGTTAATACTTCTCCTGTTGTTAATACACTGCGGGTGGATTTTTACCTCTCACCTAGTTTTCCCCAAAGCTCTGAACTCTTTACTTGTACTTCCATCCATCACCACTAGTGTCACTTTTTCCCCCTTTCAGTTCTACCTCTAACTTTAAACCTTTTAATTATAACAAAATACACCCACAATTACCTTGATCTTCCTGCTAAAAACTGTAAATATAGATACTCAATCACCCTCAATCTTCTCTTATCATTCAGCAACGCATACTTTCTCAATGCATCTGCTCCTAACAGATCTAAACTCCTACCATATCTTCCCACTAAACTCTAAAAATGTCATTTAACACTGTTCTCTCTCTCTGTCTTACTACTAACTTTGAAACTTAGCTTACTGTCTTAGAGTTCCTTCAACCTAGTTCTCCTAACTTATTTTAATCTGATCTTCTCTCCTAACCTTTTTAAAAAAACCTTTTCCACTGATTTATTCACAAAATTCCTTCACCACCAATTTTTAGAATATGTGATTGGGAAGTCCCCACCTGCTTCTGACTCCTTTACACACAGACCTGGCAAAACCGACTAAACACCTTTAGCCTAACCTCAAATCTCTTTGTGTAAGAATGTAACCCAGAATAACAGTCACCCCTATTAAGTTTATTTTTCAGACAGATTATCTAACAGGGAATCTAATAGATTATCATCCTTCCTATGATATTATCTTTTAAGCAAATGATTCCCAAAAACCCTACTTCTTAAAATATTCTACCAGACAGTCAGTCGTCTAGTGTGCCTCTGATTGAACACTTCAATTTACACCATGCATCTCTTCCCACAATGCCATTGGTATATTGTCCTAATATTAGTATGTCTATTTTAATTCCTATTTGACTTCTATAGCAGAGCTCAATTGATTCCCTAAGAGTAATTAAACTGTTTTACTACTTCCAATCCCTATCCTAACCTAATTAGTTTATTTTACAGAGTGATATGTTTAACCTCTTTAGGCTGAACACATACATTTTCCCACTATTCACTATCACAGTCCTCTGTTTTTACTTCAATTGTTGGATATCTTTGTTCTTCTCTAATCAGTGCTATCAGCCAACACCCCACTCGTATCTTCTAGGCACTAACAGGTGATCTTCACTTGCTCCTTGATCTTCCTCTGTTTCTTCTTACTGTTGTTTCTTCCTCCTCCTTCTTCCAAGCCTTCTCTTCCTCTTCCTCTCCAATTCTGTGTCTGTCCAGACCTTGGCTGTGGATATAACACCTGGTACCCCCCTTGGCTGGTACAAGTGCATTTGATATTGTTCAGTTGACACTGTAACAGTGATTGTTGATTTGGTTCACTCTGATTCTTCATAACCAACACTTCTTTTCTTCTTCTCCACCACCAGTTATAAGTTGTATTTGATTGAGTTTTCTTCGTCCTGTTCTTCTCGTCGTTGACATATCAGTATTCTTCAAAAGGTTATCTTCTAAATTCTGTCCTTGAAATATCATCTTCCATCATCTTCTTACTAGTGGGCTCTTCTTGACCTCAATGTGTTCTTCTCCTTCAATTCTTGAATTCTTCATCCAGTCGTATTACTTCTTATTCGATTTATCCAGGCATGATAAGCAATCTGCCTATATCTCCATTTCTTCTTCGCTCTTGTACCCTTCTTCCTTCCGATCACAGAGTCACCTCCACCCATGACCTCTCATCAATCACTCTCATCTTCATCATCCTCTTCTCCTTCACGTTCCAGACATCTCCTATTGTTGGGATCCTTTTCTTCATCAGTTTTTCTTCTCTTCATCTTTATCTTCATTTTTCTGAACCTTCTCTTCGTTTCCAGACATGTCGGTTCTTCTTACTTCTGGAGTTTTGGATTCATCTTCATCTCTGATGCAATAATCACTCTCCTGGATGATGACTGTAAGCTGAGAATAAACCTCCCTAAGCTCTACTTTTTAAACCTATCTTATTGCTGACATATTTTATCAATTTCTGTTTGAGAATGAAGGGCAACTTTTGTTTCACTTGCCAGATACCCTAGCAACACTGTAATTAAAGGATTACCACTATTTCAACCCGTGTAATGACTTTCATAGTCCTGATATCTTTTTCCCCATTGTAACAACCCTTTTATATTCCTTTATTGTGAACTATCTTATTTTAGACTATATAGCCTATGTAGGCTTCCCCCCTGTAATTCTTAATATAACCTAAACAACTAAAAAAAAAAAAAAACGGAGGAAAATATGACTATCAAACATTCAATTCAACGTTTTATTCAAAAACCACTTACAATAAAAATTAAAAATCAATTAAAAATCCAATAAAAAAAAAATGAATAATTAAAATCAATTTTTTATTTCCCTATCTTATCAATTTAGCTATTAGTGGCTCTCTCACCATAACCCATCAAATGCAAGTACCTAAATTCAGATTATAATCCTCAAAACAAAGCCTGTACCCCTACAACACTACAATCCCCATAACCCCTTGTTTCTTCCTATGATATAATCCCCAAGTATCATAATTGCCAAATAATGTCAGTACCTGATTTCCAATCGAACTGTAATCCAGCCCAGTGATGTACATAGCCTCCAAAATGTAAACTTTATTAAAATAGTTTTTGCCAAGCCTATGCAAAATTGTCATTTTATCACATTTCTTTAAATTGGAAAATGTTGTAACCTAGCCTGATATCTGATCCTCTGCCACGTCACGTGATGTCACGTCATCACTTCCTGTATCTCTCTCTCTCTCTCTGTCTTGCCTCGCCGTTCCCTGTTCCTCTCATATTTCAAAAAACATAGAAACACAGAACCACATTTTAGTAGTTAATGCAATTAACCAAGTTATCCACATTCCATATTCCCCCACTCATATTTGCTCTAAAATTGAACTCCTGACTAAATAGATCGCTCAAAAACATTGATTTTAATCCGTCATTTAATTATTTAATTCACTCTATTATAATCCGTTACCATATATTTAATTTATAAATTCAATAGGTACCCAAACAAGTTTCATCTTAACCCACCGCCGTTTAAACTTATAAGATTCGTGTTAAACTCTCTTTGTGCCTATTCGTCCCGTCATCTGTGTTACTCTGTCTCCCCCTGCAGTTTAACCCATGTGTTGTTTTGCAGAATCCCACGCATGCGCAAATATCATTTTAACCTCATGCTTGAGTTTTAGCATCCCCTCGTGGTGTCGTTTAGTGCCGTAAAACAAAACGTTCCCTAATCTCGTGCCATAAACTCCCCTTTCTGTAGTGTAGTGTCGCAAAATTAAACGCATGCGCCCATCCATTCAAAAATACCTTTTCACCGTGGAAGAAAGATTTTCTACTCCCTCCCCAAACAGACAGAATAACAGTCCAGCTGTACCTCCCGTTTCCCTCTTATAGTCAAACAACATTTAACAGCGCAGACAGTGACAAGTTTAAGAGACTTTAATCCATCGCAATGGCGTCTCTAAGGATACGTTAGCATATACCACGCCACATAATTAGCCTTTAACATTAGCCTCTTTGTCCAAGGGGCCATAAAACACACTCCAGCAACACTAGCCTTAGTTACGATGTACCACGTGGCCTGAAACAATGAAGCATGTAAACCTAGCCTTAGCCTCTAGCTAACTGCGGCCTACTACACAACTATATACCCTGCACTGCCCTGTTTATCTTGAACCTATTTATTCTACAATTTTTGCTACCGTGGCTTAATGACTATTACACCGAGAAATCAGACCCAATCAGACATCCCGTCGAACGAAAGTCAAATCATAATCACAATCAGATAAATCCCATTAAACCGAGTCCTTCCAAACTCACCGACCACACATTCTATCGTGCACCCGGATTTGCCGGCCTGTCATATTCTAAATGGCCCATCTAGGGACTTAAATCAATACAGTGCCTAAAGATGAATGCATATCTGAATTTCCCACCATTGTCAAACGTTACCAATGGACTTTCTAACCATTGTCACCAGTTACCAATGAAATATACTTTAACAATCATTGCCACCCGTTACCAATGAAATATACTCTAACAATCATTGCCACCCGTTACCAATGAAATATACTCTAACAATCATTGCCACCCGTTACCAATGAAATATACTCTAACAATCATTGCCACCCGTTACCAATGAAATCTACTTTAGAATGTTATTTCAGACTCTAGTCGACAACAACAATAAGACCTGCCTCATTTGGTACACCCTTCAATGTACATATGCCCATACCAAGCTGTGACTCACCCCTGCCTGGTCATGAATTCAGACTGGAGTCAGCCTGACGGCGGCGAATGCACAAGGAAGAGATGCATACCCATCCCGGACGAGCCCCCATTTTGTGGTATCGGGAGAATGCTGGTCATTATTGCTGTCCACAAAGAGTCTGCTCATACTGAACCTTGATCATAAGTTTATTCATATTGCAATCTAGAACGCCGTTCTCCGGGTGTCATGACACCTGTCACTCATGCTGAAAGCTTGTAATATGAATAAACTTATGATCAAGGTTCAGTATGAGCAGACTCTTTGTGGACAGCAATAATGACCAGCATTCTCCCGATACCACAATGGTCCATTTGAGGGTGAGTAATTGATATGAATACTCAGAGTAAAAGAGCTGTGAACTCACCTGTGATGGCCCACTTTTACCACAACCTTTGCTATGTGTTAGTAAGCACCATAGCGTTTTAGGCAGCCATTGTTCAAACATACAGTACAATGGGAGGGGGTGTGGCATGCACAGGGGAGGACTAGGGCCCAGATTCACAAAACCTTCTTAATAAGACATTTCTTCTTAATTGCCATTTTCTCCTTAACTATAGACTTATGAAGAAAGTTAAGCAAAGTTGCTATTCCTCAAAAAGGTTATTGGAAATGTTCTTGCGCTGTTTCTTATGTTTCTCCTTAAGCAAAAAGTTAAGAATAAATTAGATTCTTGAAAATAAAGTTATTGTTAATGTTCTTTGTGCGCTGACCTATGGGACTCCCAATCATGGCCGGATTGTGATACAGCCCTATAGACATGGAATCACTGGCCACTTTAATAATGTTTACATACTGCTTTACTCATCTCATATGTATATACTGTATTCTATTCTACTGTATTTTAGTCAATGCCATTAGGACATTGCTCGTCCTAATATTTATATATTTCTTAATTCCATTATTTTACTTTCAGATTTGTTTGTATTGTTGTGAATTGTTAGATACTACTGCCCTGTTGGAGCTACAAGCATTTCGCTACACCCGCAATAACATCTGCTAAGTATGTGTATGTGACCAATAAAATTAGATTCGATAGGCTCTAATTACTTAAACGTGAATGTGCACTGTTCAAAATATATCTCCAGTCAACATTGTTGCTAGCACTTACCCCCAAGTTTTCTTGAACTGCATTGTTGGTTAAGGGCTTGTAAGTAAGCATTTCACGTTAAGGTCTACACCTTTTTGTATTCGGCGCATGTGACAAATAAAATGTGATTTGAAATAAAGCGTACCATCTGGGTTAACTTGGTTGAGCTTACTAAAACAGATCTAATACGAGTGTCATCCCAGATGAAGAATAAGACACTTTCGAAGCATAGTACATGTAATGTTTGCCTAAGTACAATGTAATTTACTAGGTGTTACACAGGATTGCGCTAGTTGAAATGAAGTGTATCTTGAGAGGTCGTTACTTGTAATTATAGTGTACCTACAAGGTACGTTACACATCCTGACAATCTAATCGTCAGCTTCTGAAAGCGTCATCCAAGTGAGAAATAAACACTCTAGTACACCAAAGAGTACATGTAATATCTACAGTGGGGAGAACAAGTATTTGATACACTGCCGATTTTGCAGGTTTTCCTACTTACAAAGCATGTAGAGGTCTGTAATTTTTTATCATAGGTACACTTCAACTGTGAGAGACGGAATCTAAAACAAAAATCCAGAAAATCACATTGTATGATTTTTAAGTATTTAATTTGCATTTTATTGCATGACATAAGTATTGTGTTGTATTTGGCGCATGTGACAAATACAATTTGATTTTATTTTGATTTGAATATCTGCATGAATACAGTGTAGTTACTAGGTGTTACACGGGATTGAGCTAGTTGAAATGAAGTGTATCTAGAGAGGTCGTTACTTGTAATTATAGTGTACCTACAAAGTACATTACACATCCTGACAATTTAATCGTCAGCTTCTGAATGGGCCATCCAAGTGAGAAATAAACACTCTAGTACAACACAGAGTACATGTAATATCTGCATGAATACAATGTAGTTACTAGGTGTTACACAGGATTTAGCAACTAATATACAATTAGTTAGGCTTACTACTCATTACCAAGTGAAAATACCTACAAACAATAGATGAGCTTCTACTTTAGTCAACTTTATTGCAACATGTAAAAACACCTTACATTTCTTACAAAATAATAATGATTAATCATATTAATAATTAGATTAAACAAAGATATAACATAAAAAATAACTATTCTAGTGGTGACTCATCTGTAGCCTATAGCAGTGGTTCCTAACATTTTTCGGTTACTGTACCGCCAACTGAATTCTGCTCTGCCCGGAGTACCCCTGAAGTACCCCATCGTGCATTTTTTAAGTAAGCCTATGGTCTATGAGTCTTCTCACGTAGCCCCCGGTCCTAGTACCCCTGGTTGGGTACCACTGGGCTATAGAATGGTGAGTAGCCTAGACAGCTCATTTAGAAAAACGGGACCTTCTTTTTCTCCCCTTTTTTAACGTTACAAATAACAACGGAAATCAACAACTCTGTCTCTGTTGTAATATGTTTATTTCTTGTAAGCATTTTACCATCCTGGAGTCTGACACTGTTGTGTATTGATATTCTAGTTTTGTCCCTTTAGGGCACCTGTAACCCCCCCTTGCTTACCTACGTTGAAATGCTTGGAATGTTCTTCCTGTGAAACGCATTAAAACAATGCCCACGTTAATTTCTACTCCCGTCTCATGTCCTGTCCTTGTATTAGTTGTATAAGTAATACAGTGTGCTATACAACAGACACCTTATGGAAATCTGTGGTAGAGAAGAATGTATGACAATTTAGACACTATGTTACCCTATAGTAGTTATCATCATCATCATGCTTTCCATAGTTTAGGCCTATAGCTAGCTAGGCCTTGCTAAGTAGCTATTGTGTTATCCAGCTAGCTATAAAACTGCATGCTAACACAAAATATTTGTATAACTAACCCAAAATAGTCCACACCCGTTGTTTTCCAATGGGGACTTTTGTATTATGGGCGAACCGTACATTCCCACTGTTGTGGATATTTGTTATTGTGGCTGTTTTCACACAAAGGTGAGCCCCGCTAGCTAGTGAGTAGCGACCAGGGGCGGTGTGTTCATTAGGGCGATATGGGCGACGCACTGCCAAACGGGAAAAGGAAAGGATTTTTTTTCTAATCAATTATATCACGGCAACAGTAGTTATCAGTGTTCTAATCTAGACGTCTGATCTGCCACTAAATGTCCAATCAGGCTAAAGTCGTGCTTCAAATGGCCCCGCCCCTTTTGGTGCGATTTCAGCCAGGTTGAAAATCGCCCCAGAAGTATCTCATAGACGCTCATGTAAAATCAATTTTTTTCAAATATCAGAGCTTTCAATACATTCTCTATGGGTTTCTGAGGGCTTGCACTTACGCGCTTTCGTCATACGTAACATAACCATGAACGTAACTAAGAAAAGAGCGGGTAGCAGCGTCAATCAATTCACGTACTACTATCAAGATGGCTAGGGTTCAGTGCAACTCGATTGTCTCTTTGAAAGAAGTTCACATCAAAGACCATTCAAAACGAGCTACTGGAGTGTATGCTAGCGGTCATGAGGGAACATATTGGGGAGGAGGTGAAGTCGGCGAACTTCGTAGCTATCCAAACTGACGAGACCACGGACGTTTCTACACAGACACAGCTGGTGCTTTTGCTGAGGTACATAGATAGCAACCTCAAAGTGCAGGAGCGCTTTTTTGAGTTCCTTCCCATCTCGGAATCAACCTCAGTCTCAATCGCCAGTGTGCTTTTGGAGAGACTGAACGGTCTTTTTGCCGACAACGGAAAGTCAAACTGTGGTGCACTGGCACTGTACCAGGTTCTCATGAGCTACAACCTCCAGGAGACGTTCTCTGAGACTGTGACTCTGTTGAACATCCTCATAACTACTCCCATGACAACAGCTGAAGCTGAGAGATGTTTCTCAACTTTGACACGAGTTAAGACATTTCCTGCGAAATTCAATGGGCCAGGAACGTCTGAATGCACTGGCCATGCTTTCCATGGAGAGGGAACTAGTCCTCAGCATGCCTGATTTCAATGAGAAAGTCATTGACCGCTTTGCTGCATTGAAAGAGAGAAGAGAACAGTTTTCAGTACAAGTAATGTAGCCTCTCTCTCTCTTTGTCCCTCCCTATCTGTCTCTTTAACACACACACGCCCAAATCAGTTCACAGTTGATGTTGTTTAAAATAGTTATTTTTCATTTAAAAAAAAGTAAAAAAAATAAAATAATCTGTAAATGTTCATTTTTACAAATCTATACAATTGGCTAGAATATGGTTGTTCATATTTACAAATCTATACAATTGGCCAGAATATGGTTGTTCATTTTTACAAAGCCATACAGATAGCTGTGTTTACCTTTTCTATAAATTATTTTCAAATTCTGTTTTCAGGCAAAATGTATATCACTGTTCATTTTCACAAATCTATACAAGAGGGCAGAATATGGAAGTCTATAAAAATGTCTTATTACCAATAACTTGCATCAATGTTTTCAGTAGCCTCTATCAAAAGCTCCTGCTTGCTTGTTGTGAATTATGCTCAGGTGCACATATTTCCAATTCAACCATGAGGCAAAAAATGTGGTAAAAGCTCTTGTTGATCCTGCAATCTGAACAAATACCAAGATGCTGTATTTTCAGCTGATATTTAATTTGTTTATGGAAATGCATATTGTTTATGCAGTGTTGAGGAATGTGAAAGAACACCCTTGATTATTTTTACTGTGATAACTTATTTTGCTTTTGTAAGCCAACACTTTTGAGATCAGTCAATAAATGCTTCTGGCATTGACTTATATGCTGCCCCTGTCTTCATGTTGTTGCTGGACATATCTTTTTTAAAATGTGTGTAGGTCACCTAAATCATCAGAAAAATTGCCCCCCCAGATAATTTTTTCAGGAGCCGTCACTGGTAGCGACCATAGATAGCATAGCTATTTGTCAGCTTTAGGTTAGGTAATTTAGCTAGCTACAGTAGCTAGTCAAGGTTGGAAAACTAGCTAGCGTGCAAGCCACTCCAAACAAAACTCAACATACTACATGGAAAGTATATTATGTACAATGTGCTATGGTAACTTGTTAGCTAGCTAGCCTAGTTGGTAGGCCTAACAATAACGCCAGCTAACGTTTGCTACCGTTAGCTAGCTACAGTTGTGGCTCTGCCAAAGATGTTATTATCTGTGGCTCTGCAGTTAGCTAGCTAGCCAACACTCGGCTCTAGGTAGCTGGCAAATGCTAGCTAGCTAGATAGCTAACTTCTTATGCTAAATCGTCAAGCAGAATTCATGTATCCCCAAAAGAAAACTAAATAAATCGCATGGAAAACTTACTTTCTCTCTCCTGTCTTGACGTTTTTCTCTCGTCTAGAACACTTTTTATTATTATTTAGCGGCCATCTATCATGTCTAGATTTTGCAACCGGACCTTCTCGACCCCTGTTCTAAAGAAAATAATGTACTTTTTACTCAATACATTTCCCCTGACACCCAAAAGTAGTTATTACATTTCGAATGCTTAGCAGGACAGGAAAATGGTCCAATTCACACAGTTATCAAGAGAACATCCCTGATCTATTGCCTCTGACCTGGTGGACTCACTAAACATAATTTACAAACAAAGTATGTATGTTGGAGTGTGCCCCTGGCTATACATAATATTTTTTAATTGTGTCATCTGGTTTGCTTAGTATAAATAAGGAATGTGAAATGATTTATACTTTTACTTATAGTATATTTAAAACCAAATACTTTTAGACTTTTACTCACTGAGTATTTTAAATGGGTGACTTTCACTTTTACTTCAGTCATTTTCTATTAAGTAATGACATTGTACGTATGCAGATATTACATATACTCTGTGGTGTTCTAGTGTATTTATTCTCCCACTTGGATGTCACTTCCACAAGCTTTAAATTGAGGGCCAGGTTGTCAGGATGGGTAATGCACTGTATAGGTACACATTAATTACTCCTAAAGATATACTTCATTTGAACTAGCTAAATCCTGTGTAACAACTAGTAATTACATTGTATTTAGGCAAACATTACATGTGCTTTGAAAGTGTCTTATTCCTCATCTGGGATGAGACTCGTATTAGATCTGTTTTCTTAAACTCAACCAAGTTAACCCAGATGGTACGCTTTATTTTGGGGGCAAGTGCTAGCAACAACGTTGACTGGAGATATATTTTGAACAGTGCACATTAATGTTTAAGTAATTGTATTTTTAATTTTACCAGGTAAGTTGACTTAGAACACATTCTTATTTACAGCAACAATCTGGGGAATAGTTACAGTGGAGAGGATGGGGGATGAATGAGCCAATTGGAATCTAGGGATGATTAGGTGGCCATGATGGTATGAGGGCCAGATTGGGAATTTAGCCAGGACACCGGAGTTAACACCCCTACTCTTATGATAAGTAAGAGAAAGGTAACAATCTTCCTCTCTGGTTCCATTCCCCAATAGTTAGTGGGTCATTGTTGATTTGTGGTGGTAATGCTGTCCCTGGACTTTGGTACCATATGAAACACTTTAAAATGATAGTACTTTTTTTCATTCTATTTAACTGTTATTTAATAAGAAATACTGCAAAATATATATTTGTATGCATTATAGCAAATAATGGTGGCCAGCAAATTGGCTTGTCCCAATGGTGATGTGTAAATGGTGTAGTGACATGTTTTGACTAGATAACAGACATGTACATTATTTTGAATGCCATGAATTAAACAAAAACATTACATTTTCTGTATAGTTAATCCAAAAAACAAAGGTTGACCAGCACAAATTCATGTAGAATGTTTATTGTTCATAGGCAGATCAATTCAGTTCATTGCAGTTATCCAAATACATTTATCAATGACTAAAGTAATCAATCTAGTTTTATAAGACAATTTAATAAACACGTAGTCATTTCAGAACCTGCATATCATTAAACAAAAGTTATGTAGTTACAAATAATCCACCCAAAGTAATGGTGAAAACTGATCACACCATCTCTATCTGATACATGTGTCTACTAGCTCATTCCCACAGAGAACTGCAGAGGGACAACTTGGTGTCTGAGCAAAACGTACTATATGTTACAAAAACCACTACATTTAGTATGTAACAATACATTGGCCTATGAATGTAATACGATTTCTAGGATGTATAGTATGTTATGAATTACAATTCGTACAATATGTTGCTATCATTAAATAACATGCTAAGTAGTTGCATGCTAAGCTAACATGCTTAAGTTCACTATATATATGCAAAAGTATGTGGACACCCCTTCAAAATAGTAGATTCCGCTATTTCAGCCACACCCGTTGCTAACAGGTGTATAAAATCGAGCACACCGCCATGCAATCTCCATAGACAAACATTTATAGTAGAATGGCCTTACTGAAGAGCTCAGTGACTTTCAACGTGGCACCGTCATAGGATGCCACTTTTCCAACAAGTCAGTTCGTCAAATTTCTGCCCTGCTAGAGCTGCCGCGTTCAGCTGTAAGTGCTGTTTTTGTGAAGTGGAAACGTCTAGGAGCAACAAGCACAAGCTCAAAGAACAGGACCGCAGAGTGCTGAAATGCGTAGCATGTAAAAATCGCCTGACCTTGGTTGCAACACTCACTATCAAGTTCCAAACTGCTTCTGGAAGCAACATCAGCACAAGAACTGTTAGTTGGGAGCTTCATGAAATGGGTTTCCATGGCCGAGCAGCCGCACACAAGCCTAAGATCATCATGCGCAATGCCAAGCGTCAGCTGGAGTAGTGCAAAGCTCGCCGCCATTGGACTCTGAAGCAGTGGAAATGCAATCTCTGGAGTGATGAATCACATTTCATCATCTGGCAGTCCGACGGACAAATCTGGGTTTGGTGGACACCAGGAGAACGCTACCTGCCCCAATGCATAGTGCCAACTGTAAAGTTTGGTGGAGGAGGAATAATGGTCTGGGGCTGTTTTTCATGGATCGGGCTAGGCCTCTCAGTTCCACTGAAGGGAAATCTTAACGCTACAGCATACAATTACATTATAGACGATTCTGTGCTGCCAACTTTGTGGCAACAGCTCAGGGAAGACCCTTTCCTGTTTCAGCATGACAATGCCCCCGAGCACAAATAGAGGTTCATACATAAATGGTTTGTCGAAATCGGTGTGGAAGAACTTGACTTGCCTGCACAGAGCCCTGACCTCAACCCCATCGAACACCTTTGGGATTAATTGGAACGCCGACTGCGAGCCAGGCCTAATCGCCCAACATCAGTGCCCAACCTCACTAATGCTCTTGTGGCTAAATGGAAGAAAGTCCCAACATCAATGTTCCAACATCTAGTGGAAAGTATAGTATCTGAAGATTATGCCTTTGTTAAATGTTTTGGAGGAACAAAGAATGTTGTTTTATGATCTTAGTTCAAATGTAGCGTTTGGAGGGTGATGCCCCAGGGGAGACTGGTGATTGGCCAGAAGAGGGAGTCACCCCTCTTTTTGCATTGTTTATAAATAGGGGTTAAACGATGAGACGTTAGAACGGCCATAGCAATTGGAGGAGCCGTTCTCCGGACACCGCGGGTCTGTATTTATGCTGTAAACCTCGTGATTTTAATAAAAGCCTCTAACACGATGCAGCATAACGGACTCTTTGTTGACGGCAATAATTGCCACCATTCATCATATACGACAAAAGCCTTCCCAGAAGAGTGGAGGCTGTTATAGCAGCAAAAGGGGGACCAACTCCATATTAATGCCCATGATTTTGGTATGAAATGTTCGACAAGCAGGTGTCCACATACTTTTCGTCATGTAGTGTAGTTGAAAAGTTGCTAAAATGCTAAAGTTGTCCGTGATGAGATTCGAACATGCAACCTTTGGGTTACTAGACGTTCATGTTATATGCACACCTATCCACCCTGATCAACCACCCGCCCTTTGTTTTTGCCTTAAAGGGAAATTTCTAAACGTTTCAACTTAATATTCATAATCTCCAGTACCACTCCAACATCAACATATGTGAAAATGGCGTGTTTCTATGTTTTGTAGTAAAGAAAGATGGAGAAAGATAATTTCCAATAACATTCTATAACACTCCCTTTCCTCAGCACAGTTCCCTCACAGTGAGAAACAATAGGATTACAATAGACATGAGAATTAAGTAATGGAGTGTGACTTTAATCTTAGCTGGTCTGAGAGCACTATTGAGGCTTTTCTCCTTTATGTATACATTGATGTGTTTTTAAGGTAGCCAATCGGGAGAAACTCTTCCCACAGTCAGAGCAGGAGTAAGGCTTATGTCCTGTATGTATTCGCTGGTGACATTTTAATATATCCAATCGGGTGAAACTCTTCCCACAGTCAGAGCAGGAGTAAGGCTTCTCTCCTGTGTGTATACGCTGGTGTGTTTTTAAGCTGCTCTGTTGAGAGAAACTCTTTCCACATTCAGAGCAGGAGTAAGGCTTCTCTCCTGTGTGTATTCGCTGGTGACATTTTAAGTGGACCTGTTGAGAGAAACTCTTTCCACAGTCAGAGCAGCAGTAAGGCTTCTCGCCTGTGTGTGTTCTCCAATGAACTCTTAGCTCAGGTGATGTTGTGAAGCATTTTCCACAGTCAGAGCAGGAGTAAGGCTTCTCTCCTGTGTGTATTCGCTGGTGACATTTTAAGTGTACCTGTTGAGAGAAACTCTTTCCACAGTCAGAGCAGGAGTAAGGCTTCTCTCCTGTGTGTATTCGCTGGTGACATTTAAAGTGGACCTGTTGAAAGAAACTCTTTCCACAGTCAGAGCAGCAGTAAGGCTTCTCTCCTGTGTGTGTTCTCCGATGAACTCTTAGCTCAGCTGATGTTGTGAAGCATTTCCCACAGTCAGAGCAGGAGTAAGAGTTTTCTCCTGTATGCATACGTACATGTGTTTTTAAGTTATCCAATCGGGAGAAACTCCTCCCACAGTCGGAGCAGAAGTAAGGCTTCTCTCCTGTGTGTGTTCTCTGATGAACTTTTAGCTCCGTTGATGTTTTGAAGCATTTCCCACAGTCAGAGCAGAAGTAATGCTTCTCTCCTGTGTGTGTTCTCTGATGAACTTTTAGCTCAGTTGATGTTTTGAAGCATTTCACACAGTCAGAGCAGGAGTAAGAGTTTTCTCCTGTATGTATACGTTCATGTGTTTTTAAGTTATCCAATCGGGAGAAACTCCTCCCACAGTCAGAGCAGAAGTAAGGCTTCTCTCCTGTGTGTGTTCTCTGATGAACTTTTAGCTCCGTTGATGTTTTGAAGCATTTTACACAGTCAGAGCAGGAGTAAGGGTTTTCTCCTGTATGTATACGTTCATGTGTTTTTAAGTTATCCAATCGGGAGAAACTCCTCCCACAGTCAGAGCAGCAGTAAGGCTTCTCTCCTGTGTGTGTTCTCTGATGAACTTTTAGCTCCGTTGATGTTTTGAAGCATTTTACACAGTCAGAGCAGGAGTAAGGGTTTTCTCCTGTATGTATACGTTCATGTGTTTTTAAGGTATCCAATCGGGAGAAACTCCTCCCACAGTCAGAGCAGGAGTAAGGCTTCTCTCCTGTGTGTATACGTTGGTGTGTTTTTAAGCTGCTCTGTTGAGAGAAACTCTCCCCACAGTCAGAGCAGGAATACAGATTCTCTTCTGTGTGTATTTTTAGGTGTATTTTTAGCTTTGATAGAATTGGGAAAATCTCCTTACAATGTGGGCAATGGTGAGACCTCTTAGCTCTGTGATCTTCCTGCTGTTGCTCTCTGGATGTAGAGAATGTCTCAACATGGTCTCCTGTGTGAACAACATCAAAAGAAACAGTCAGTTGGTGTGCGACACATACAGTGAGGGAAAAAAGTATTTGATCCCCTGCTGATTTTGTACGTTTGCCCACTGACAAAGACATGATCAGTGTATAATTTTAATGGTAGGTTTATTTGAACAGGGAGAGACAGAATAACAACAAAAAAATCCAGAAAAACGCATGTCAAAAATGTTATGAATTGATTTGCATTTTAAATGAGGGAAATAAGTATTTGACCCCTCTGCAAAACATGACTTAGTACTTGGTGGCAAAACCCTTGTTGGCAATCACAGGGGTCAGATGTTTCTTTTAGTTGGCCACCAGGTTTGCACACATCTCAGGAGGGATTTTGTCCCACTCCAATTTGCAGATCATCTCCAAGTCATTAAGGTTTCAAGGCTGACATTTGGCAACTCGAACCTTCAGCTCCCTCCACAGATTTTCTATGGGATTAAGGTCTGGAGACTGGCTAGGCCACTCCAGGACCTTAATGTGCTTCTTCTTGAGCCACTCCTTTGTTGCCTTGGCCGTGTGTTTTGGGTCATTGTCATGCTGGAATACCCATCCACGACCCATTTTCAATGCACTGGCTGAGGGAAGGAGGTTCTCACCCAAGATTTGACGGTACATGGCCCCGTCCATCGTCCCTTCGACGCAGTGAAGTTGTCCTGTCCCCTTAGCAGAAAAACACCCCCAAAGCATAATGTTTCCACCTCCATGTTTGACAGTGGGGATGGGGTTATTGGGGTCATAGGCAGCATTCCTCCTCCTCCAAACACGGCGAGTTGAGTTGATGCCAAAAAGCTCGATTTTGGTCTCATCTGACCACAACACTTTCAGCCAGTTCTCCTCTGAATCATTCAGATGTTCAATGGAAAACTTCAGACGGGCCTGTATATGTGCTTTCTTGAGCAAGGGGACCTTGCGGGCGCATGCAGGATTTCAGTCCTTCACAGCGTAGTGTGTTACCAATTGTTTTCTTGGTGACTATGGTCCCAGCTGCCTTGAGATCATTGACAAGATCCTCTCATGTAGTTCTGGGCTGATTCCTCACCGTTCTCATGATCATTGCAACTCCACGAGGTGAGATCTTGCATGGAGCCCCAGGCCGAGGGAGATTGAATGGTCTTTTGTGTTTCTTCCATTTGCGAATAATCGCACCAACTGTTGTCACCTTCTCACCAAGCTGCTTGGCGATGGTCTTGTAGCCCATTCCAGCCTTGTGTAGGTCTACAATCGTGTCCCTGACATCCTTGGAGACCTCTTTGGTCTTGGCCATGGTGGAGAGTTTGGAATCTGATTGATTGATTGCTTCTGTGGACAGGTGTCTTTTATACAGGTAACAAACTGAGATTAGGAGCACTCCCTTTAAGAGTGTGCTCCTAATCTCAACTTAATACCTGTATAAAAGACACCTGGGAGCCAGAAATCTTTCTGATTGAGAGGGGGTCAAATACTTATTTCCCTCATTAAAATGTGAATCAATTTATAACATTTTTGACATGCGTTTTTCTGGATTTTGTTGTTGTTATTCTGTCTCTCACTGTTCAAATAAACCTACCATTAAAATTATAGACTGATCATGTCTTTGTCAGTGGGCAAATGTACAAAATCAGCAGGGGATCAAATACTTTTTTCCCCTCACTGTATGACTTCATATCAGTAGGCTGTACATTACAGGGGAATAAAGCTATTAGGGCTGTCCCCGACTAAAACAAATCCTGCTCGACCGAGAGTCATCTGTTCTTTCGACCAATCGATTGGTATAAATGTTAAAAGTGTATTTTTCCATATATAGACACACCCGATGTTTGAATAAAATCAACTATATGTAGGCTACTGAGCTTGTCTGATGCTTTACGTACTGCAATAAAAAAAATCAAGACACAAATTACTAAAGAGGGAGCCAGAGATCAATATAGCCTAACCAGAAGAATAAAACCAGTTCCTGACCCTCCTCCTCCCGCTGCTGCTGCTGCCGGCCTTCCTTTTTCATTTTAAGTGCCAATTTATCGTACCATTTCTACTGATCTCCGTGCCAGTTATGATTTTCATATGCACATTTTCGTGGAACGGTTTCATTTCATTTATAATAAAGTCTTCATATCTCCAATCAATGTCATGTGGTTACTCAAAATGTTATCTAAATTAAAATGATACAAATCTAAAAGTTACTTCTATTTCCATTGCCAACTATGTAAAAATGGCCTACTGTACATAAAGACAACAAATAAAAACATTGCAGCCTGCAGGTAGAAAATATCCTGATAAAAATAGATATCCTATAAAACAAATTGCCTATGCATGGCCTGTCTGCTAGCACTTGCAACATTGTATAAAATATTCTGGGCAGTCAGAGTTTCCCCCACCAGTGAGTTCCGGACATTCAGACACAGCTGTAGGCTATTTTGCGCAAGGGATAAGAAGTAATCAGGTAGGCCTATTTTACGATGTTTCCACCAGATCAGAGCATTACATTTTTTCTCCTTTCATGCTGAGTGGTTATCGAAATGGAGAGCGCTGGAAAGATTTTTCAAATAGGTTACGTTGAGGAACTATTGTCATTCTCAGTGGATGTAAAAATTCCACAGTGATGGTGAGTTAAGACAATCAGAAATAGTATTAGATCCCCAAATGGGCACATTTATAGGCCTACATTTGCTAGCAGACCAGGTAGCCTAAGCCTACTTCTATGGGTAATCAGGTGTGTGTCCTTAATCAAAATTGACAGGAGCACTCTAAACAAAAGACAATTATTAAATTGACAACTCGTAAACGGAATGAAATAAACCAAAACCTTTTTCTCACAAGCATAGCCTAGGTTGTAAGCTCTGCAAACAATGTGTCCACTCCTACAATGACAACGGTAAGACTGTAATAATAATATATTTAATGCATTAACAGAAATTACCGTAACCAAACAATCATTGTAGATGATAAATTATGGGAATTAACAGTAAAAGTACTACTGGGGATACTGGTGTGCCTCCACAATGGATTAGTCCACTCAGACAAGTGTGAATCAGACAGGGGCCTTGTGTGCCATCCCCACGGCCTCCACAATGGATTAGTCCACTCAGACAGGTGTGAATCATTTACATTTTTGGTCATTTAGCAGACGCTCTTATCCAGAGCGACTTTCAGTTAGTGACTGCATACATTTTCATACTGGCCCCCCGTGGGAATCGAACCATATTTACATTTTTTACATATACAATGCTCAAAAAAATAAAGGGAACACTTAAACAACACAATGTAACTCCAAGTCAATCACACTTCTGTGAAATCAAACTGTCCACTTAGGAAGCAACACTGATTGACAATACATTTCACATGCTGTTGTGCAAATGGAATAGACAACAGGTGGAAATTATAGGCAATTAGCAAGACACCCCCAATAAAGGACTGGTTTTGCAGGTGACCACTTCTCAGTTCCTATGCTTCCTGGCTGATGTTTTGGTCACTTTTGAATGCTGGCGGTGCTTTCACTCGTGGTAGCATGAGACGGAGTCTACAACCCACACAAGTGGCTCAGGTAGTGCAGCTCATCCAGGATGGCACATCAATGCGAGCTGTGGCAAGAAGGTTTGCTGTGTCTGTCAGCGTAGTGTCCAGAGCATGGAGGCGCTACCAGGAGACAGGCCAGTACATCAGGAGACGTGGAGGAGGCCGTAGGAGGGCAACAACCCAGCAGCAGGACCACTACCTCTGCCTTTGTGCAAGGAGGAGCAGGAGGAGCACTGCCAGAGCCCTGCAAAATGACCTCCAGCAGGCCACAAATGTGCATGTGTCTGCTCAAACGGTCAGAAACAGACTCCATGAGGGTGGTATGAGGGCCCGACGTCCACAGTTGGGGGTTGTGCTTACAGCCCAACACCGTGGAGGACGTTTGGCATTTGCCAGAGAACACCAAGATTGGTAAATTCGCCACTGGCGCCCTGTGCTCTTCACAGATGAAAGCAGGTTCACACTGAGCACGTGACAGAGTCTGGAGACGCCGTGGAGAACGTTCTGCTGCCTGCAACATCCTCCAGCATGACCGGTTTGGCGGTGGGTCAGTCATGGTGTGGGGTGGCATTTCTTTGGGGAGCCGCACAGCCCTCCATGTGCTCGCCAGAGGTAGCCTGACTGCCATTAGGTACCGAGATGAGATCCTCAGACCCCTTGTAAGACCATATGCTGGTGCGGTTGGCCCTGGGTTCCTCCTAATGCAAGACAATGCTAGACCTCATGTGGCTGGAGTGTGTCAGCAGTTCCTGCAAGAGGAAGGCATTGATGCTATGGACTGGCCCGCCCGTTCCCCAGACCTGAATCCAATTGAGCACATCTGGGACATCATGTCTCGCTCCATCCACCAACGCCACATTGCACCACAGACTGTCCAGGAGTTGGCGGATGCTTTAGTCCAGGTCTGGGAGGAGATCCCTCAGGGAGACCATCCGCCACCTCATCAGGAGCATGCCCAGGCGTTGTAGGGAGGTCATACAGGCACGTGGAGGCCACACACACTACTGAGCCTCATTTTGACTTGTTTTTAAGGACATTACATCAAAGTTGGATCAGCATGTAGTGTGGTTTTCCACTTTAATTTTGAGGGTGACTCCAAATCCAGACCTCCATGGGTTGATACATTTGATTTCCATTGATAATATTTGTGTGATTTTGTTGTCAGCACATTCAACTATGTAAAGAAAAAAGTATTTAATAAGATTATTTCATTCATTCAGATCTAGAATGTGTTATTGTAGTGTTCCCTTTATTTTTTGGAGCAGTGTATATTTACTTGCCGCTGCTCGACTAAAAACAACTTGGTCGACCAACAGCCTATCGACCAAACGGCTAAATGGGGTCAGCCCTAAAAGCTATTCAACAGCCAAAGGCAAAAAGGGGTGAAAAGTATGAGTCATCATCCTCCACTCACTTTCACAAGGGTTAGTAACTACACAGACTCATGTCATAGAACTTTAAAACACTGGCAGTTTGTCTACTTCACTTCTTTAGTCTACTCTCTGATCACTCCAGATAGTGAATAAAACAATATCCCAGTTGTTCATGGATATGTGTTGTCAGAATTACAGAATTCAACCTATCAATAACTTCTGAAGGTCTAACTTCTGAAGATAACTTATAGATAGAACCTGCCCTTACCATGAGAAACAGATTTCCCAATCTTCTCCTCCTCTTCTTCATCTTTAATGTTGACATTCAGCTCCAGTGTTTGACTGCAGTCTTCCAGCTTCACTGATGCCATCTCTGGATCCTGCAGTAAACTGGGCTCCACTGTCACAATCAGGACCCAGTGACTGTAGGGTTGGACTTAGTGTGGAAGGAGAGAGGCAGGCTGGGTTTGTCCTCACTGTTGATGTTACCGGCCTCAGACTTAATCTGAGTCAGCCTGTTGTAATAAAGAGAAGCGGACACAAAAAGTTGTATGACATTTCTGGCACTTTCTTTATTCTCAAACTATATTAGATCAGGTAGCTAAGCATTGACAACAAACAATTCAATTCATTTAACATTAGACACATTGACACTATAAATTATACTAGACAACATAAATGCACTTAACCTATAGTAGATTTCCTAAATTCCCATACAGTGCATTCGGAAAGTATACAGACCCCTTGACTTTTTCCACATTTTGTTACGTTACAGCCTTATTGTAAAGTTGATGAAATTACTTTTCCCCCCTCATTAATCTACAGACAATATCCCATAATTACAAAGCAAAAACAGGTTTAGATTTTTTTGCAAATGTACACTGCTCAAAAAAATAAAGGGAACACTTAAACAACACAATGTAACTCCAAGTCAATCACACTTTTGTGAAATCAAACTGTCCACGTAGGAAGCAACACTGATTGACAATAAATTTCACATGCTGTTGTGCAAATGGAATAGACAACAGGTGGAAATTATAGGCAATTAGCAAGACACCCACAATAAAAGAGTGGTTCTGCAGGTGGTGACCACAGACCACTTCTCAGTTCCTATGCTTCCTGGCTGATGTTTTGGTCACTTTTGAATGCTGGCGGTGCTTTCACTCGTGGTAGCATGAGACGGAGTCTACAACCCACACAAGTGGCTCAGGTAGTGCAGCTCATCCAGGATGGCACATCAATGCGAGCTGTGGCAAGAAGGTTTGCTGTGTCTGTCAGCGTAGTGTCCAGAGCATGGAGGCGCTACCAGGAGACAGACCAGTACATCAGGAGACGTGGAGGAGGCCGTAGGAGGGCAACAACCCAGCAGCAGGACCGCTACCTCCGCCTTTGTACAAGGAGGAGCAGGAGGAGCACTGCCAGAGCCCTGCAAAATGACCTCCAGCAGGCCACAAATGTGCATGTGTCTGCTCAAACAGTCAGAAACAGACTCCATGAGGGTGGTATGAGGGCCCAACGTCCACAGGTGGGGGTTGTGCTTACAGCCCAACACCGTGCAGGACGTTTGACATTTGCCAGAGAACACCAAGATTGGCAAATTCGCCACTGGCACCCTGTGCTCTTCACAGATGAAAGCAGGTTAACACTGAGCACATGTGACAGACGTGACAGAGTATGTATGAGACGCTGTGGAGAACGTTCTGCTGCCTGCAACATCCTCCAGCATGACCGGTTTGGCGGTGGGTCAGTCATGGTGTAGGGTGGCATTTCTTTGGGGGGCCGCACAGCCCTCCATGTGCTCGCCAGAGGTAGCCTGACTGCCATTAGGTACCGAGATGAGATCCTCAGACCCCTTGTGAGACCATATGCTGGTGCGGTTGGCCCTGGGTTCCTCCTAATGCAAGACAATGCTAGACCTCATGTGGCTGGTGTGTGTCGGCAGTTCCTGCAAGAGGAAGGCATTGATGCTATGGACTGGCCCGCCCGTTCCCCAGACCTGAATCCAATTGAGCACATCTGGGACATCATGTCTCGCTCCATCCACCAATGCCACATTGCACCACAGACTGTCCAGGAGTTGGCGGATGCTTTAGTCCAGGTCTGGGAGGAGATCCCTCAGGAGACCATCCGCCACCTCATCAGGAGCATGCCCAGGCGTTGTAGGGAGGTCATACAGGCACGTGGAGGCCACACACACTACTGAGCCTCATTTTGACTTGTTTTAAGGACATTACATCAAAGTTGGATCAGCCTGTAGTGTGGTTTTCCACTTTAATTTTGAGGGTGACTCCAAATCCAGACCTCCATGGGTTGATACATTTCATTTCCATTGATAATTTTTGTGTGATTTTGTTGTCAGCATATTCAACTATGTAAAGAAAAAAGTATAAAATAAGATTATTTCATTCATTCAGATCTAGGATGTGTTATTTTAGTGTTCCCTTTATTTTTTTGAGCAGTATATAAAAAATACAAAACTGAAATATAATACATTTACATAAGTATTCAGACCCTTTACTCAGTACTTTGTTGAAGCACCTTTGGCAGACTCAAGTCTTCTTGGGTATGACGCTATAAGCTTGGCACACCTGTATTTGGGGAGTTTCTCCCATTCTTCTCTGCAGATCCTCTCAAGCTCTGTCAGGTTGGATGGGGAGCATCGCTGCACAGCTATTTTCAGGTCTCTCCAGAGATGTTTGATCGGGTTCAAGTCCGGACTCAGGCTGGGCCACTCAAGGACATTCAGAGACTTGTCCCAAAGCCACTCCTGTGCTGTCTTGGCTGTGTGCTTAGGGCTGTTGTCCTATTGGAAGGTGAACCTTCACCCCAGTCTGAGATCCTTAGCAGGTTTTCATCAAGGATCTCTCTGTACTTTGCTCCATTCATCTTTCCTTCGATCCTGACTTGTCTCCCAGGACCTAACGCTGAAAAACATCCCCACAGCATGATGCTGCCACCACCATGCTTCACCGTAGGGATGGTGCCAGGTTTCCTCCAGATGTGACACTTGGCATTCATGCCAAAGTGTTCAATCTTGGTTTCATCAGACCAGAAAATCTGGTTTCTCACGGTCTGAGAGTCCTTTGTCGTGCCTTTTACTGAGGAGTGGCTTCCGTCTGGCCACTCTACCAAAAAGCCTTACTGGTGGAGTGCTGGAGAGATGGTTGTACTTCTGGAAGGTTCTCCCATCTCCACAGAGGAACTCTGGAGCATTGTCAGAGTGACCATCGGGTTTTTACTCTGACATACACTGTCAACTGTTGGACCTTATATAGACAGGTGTGTGCCTTTCCAAATCATGTCCAATCAATTGAATTTACCACAGGTGGACAACAATCAAGTTGTTGAAACATCTCAAGGATAGTCAATGGAAACAGGATGCACCTGAGCTCAAAAATCGAGTCTCATAGCAAAGGGTCTGAAAACGTATGTAAATAAAGCATTTCTGTTTTGTATTTTTTTTTTATAAATTAGCAAAAAATTATAAAAACCTGTTTTCACATTGTCATTATGGGGTATTGTGTGTAGATTGATGAGGATTTTTTTAAAAATTTGATCCATTTTAGAATAAGGCTAACGTAACAAAATGTGGAAAAGAGAAGGGGTCTGAATACTTTCCAAATGCACTGTAAGAAATTGACAACTGGTTCTCATTCTGAGAAATAAGGTAGGCCACTTGATTTCAACATCTGAACAAAGTGGACAGGCTAACATGCTTTTCAAACAGTTGGAGACAGACAGAATGGTGTGTTCATAACAACTCAACTGTTCAACCTTGTTAGCAAACAGATCCAAGTTGGCTAAACTTGAAACATAAAGATTAGCTAGTTAATCACTAGCACATGGGCTTGAGAGAAGTAATTATTGCAACAACCAAAAAAAGCAGGTTTCCATTTAACTATCTTGTCGATAAAAACAGCTGGACGTAATGATGCACCCAGTACCGTCAAAATGATTTGGCAATCATCATTTATTCGATAAACACTGTTTCTATCCAGGCAGTTGCATTGGCTTTATTAGTCCTGGTTCCGGTGACTAATCATTTTGGCTATTTAAGCTCTGAATAGGCCTATCAGCTACCCAACCTTATCAGGAGTTATCCTGAGCCTATTTGCAATGAGAATCAATGCGGTTACCCAGCGGGAAATGCAGAAGTATTTCATTTTTTGCTATGATCATCTCGTCAAAAATGTACAGAGACAAACTTGAAACCACTGATTATCATGACAATTTAGCTGACGGGGTAAAACTCCCGGACAACAGTGGATTCAGAGTCCTGAAATAGAGCTGAGACGCTAATACTTGTGTAAACTCTACATAGTTGTGTTCTGTGGGTGTCACTGAGTAGGCTGCACAATCCATAGGTAGGACTGTAGAGTGCAATATGAATGTCCAATACAAACAAAAGCCCATCCATATTCAACTGGCGGACCGCGGTCCGGATCCGGAACGGGGTCAATATGGACCCCGGGTCCCAAAAAATATATAAATAATAATACTTTTTTGGTTGGGCTTCAACCCCTGGTATCATATAAACACACATAAGACATGGAAACGTGTAGAATTGCAGGAAATTTGCTTTACAACAGCAAAATGTTCTCTCCGCCAACAAGACGGTTGTGAACAGTTTAGGGTCGCAAGTGTGTTACTACGCCATTAAATGACAATATCCATCCGGAACTTTTCCACCTAGGAAATTTGTGTGACTGGACCTTCTCAAATAATACTGGAGTACCCCTGTAATAGACTGACTGGGAAGGTGATTTTTCACAGTCAAAGTCCTGCAATAAGAGCTAAGATGCTAATATTTGTATAAACTCTTGAGAATTGTTTTCTGTGGGTGTCACCCTTTCCATGGGAGCACAACCCAACCCGTTTCATAAGTGCATATAAGAATGCCCCCAATGCAATTATGTGGTATAATCAGGGGTGCACATAACTGGTACGCAGGTACGCAAGCGCGACAAAAATCAGGAATGGGTAATGCCACTTGTGTTACTACGTGCCTTGCGCTTAAAGCAGGAAAACGCCTGGGAGCCTCATCTGTGTATGACTTGGTCCAAATAGTAAATACAAGTAACCCGGATGCTTACTCCAACATCAACAAGGTGGTTAAGCTGTCTCTTACACTGCCTTTAAGCAGTGCAGCTTGTGAGAGGGGATTCTCACATCTCAACATAATAAAAACCAAGTACAGATCTCGTCTGTCACATGCTCATCTCTCAGCACTGATGCACATTCACCTGTCAAAGCAGACCACAGATACATTTGACCCAAAAACTGCTGTTGACCTGTGGATGGAGACAGCTAATCGGAGGCTCAACCAAGGACAGGGAGGTGCATCTGCAGCATCTTCATCATCTACCATGCAGGAAGCTGAAGAAGAGGACAGTGGTGGCGGCACTGAGGAGGACAGTGAGGAAGACTGCACTTATTAAGACCACGCTACATATGGGGTGACACCAGACACCATCTGCTGGAACTCACCTGAGTAACTCACTGAAAAAGTTATGTGCACCCCTGGGTATAATACCTCCACAGTGGGATTTCAACCGTTTTTTTTTCCTGTTTATTTTCAAACTAATTATAGTAATTAATTTGTAATTAAGTAACAACATTCCAACCATGTTTGGCGTTATATGACATGATTCCACTATTTTGTATCAGTTTGCATCACTTTCAATTAGGGACTTTTATTTTGAGGGCGAACCGCAAATTCCACTATTGTGGTTAATCGTTATTGTGGCTAGCTTCACATACGTAGGGACAGGCGGGTACCAGGGCTGCGTCCAGCAGGAGGACGGAGACGTTGGCCACATTCAGATAGAAATGTATTATGTAGAACAAACGTGCCTCTGATTGTAAGGAATCATGTCAGTTCTATTCAGGGCATTTCTATCTGCATCTTTCCTAAACGTGTTTGTACTGACCATTCCCAGGCGAAACCCACTGAGCTATATATGAACCTGGAAAGCCTCACAAATGAAAACGTGTGGTGGTAAAAATGTTTTTTATCACGTTCTTCACTCACACGTTATGACACAAAACCTTTCCCAAACGTGATAATACCTTGCCGTATTTGTTAACTAGCATGTTATGACATGTTCTTTCAATATTAGACAGTTTAAACGTGCTATTACATACCTGTAGTAATAAAGAGAAACGGACAGCAGAGTACTGACGTTTTCTTTATCCTGAAGAATGATGCGCGCCAACACGGAACTTCCTGTCCCCCACTACCACAGTGCAACAGCGACATCTATAGGATTGGTGGACTAACTACTGCTAAAGCATGTAGAATATAAAAGCGAGATTGATTAGCTTGACAAATAAACCTTGGTTAAAAAAAATAAAGGGTTGTCTGTTTTAGTGTCTACGTTTTTCAATCCGTAACATATGCATTGTAGATTATCTCTGTGGAAGGCCAAGAAGATCATCAAGTACCTCAGCCACCCGAGCCACGGCCTGTTCACCTTGCTACCATCTCGCAGGCGGAGACAGTACAGGTGCATCAAAGCTGGGACCGAGAGAATGAAACCACTTCTATCTCCAGGCCGTAAGACTATTAAACAGCCGTCACTGATTTGATTCAGAGAATATTGATGACTAGCAAATTGGCTTGTCCCAATGTGTAGAGGCGTTGTGACATGTATTGAGTAGATAAATACAGATATTAATTTGAATGCCATGAATTAAACAAAAGCATTATATTTACTGAAAAGAACACCCCCAAAAACTACAATGATTCAGTAGATTAATAAAGGTACAGTACTCCAGCAGGTCTCACATCTGCTTATGCTGACAAAACATGGTAGTGAATAGGTCAGATTTAGCTTTGTGTTGCTCATTCATTACACAAAAGAGAAGAGCTTGACCAGTACAAATTAATGTACAATCTTTATTTTTCATTGTCAGATAAATTAAGCAGGCTTCAATTAAGTTATCCAAAAATATTCACCCAGTTAACCAGCCTCACAGAGGATATTCAACCCTAAGGGCAAATCCAAGGTCATCTCAATATCATTACAGTAGAAGCTATCTAAACACACCAAAACTGACAAGGTGAACACTGATCAGTAAAGTAAAGAGAGGCTAACATTCTATAATGCTCCCTTTCCTCTGCACAGTTCTCTCACAGTGAAAAAACAATAGGATTTCAATAGAGTGTGCTACGATTTCTTGATAATTAAGTGATGGAATGATTTTAATCTTAGCTAGTCAGACAACTGATGAGGATTCTCACATTGATGTATATGTCGGTGTCTTTTTAAGTGGCTCTGTTGAGAGAAACTCTTCCAATAGTCAGAGCAGGAGTAAGGCTTCTCTCCTGTGTGTATACATTGGTGTGTTTTTAAGTTGCTCTGCTGAGAGAAAATCTTCCCACAGTCAGAACAGGAGTAGGGCTTCTCTCCAGTGTTGAAAGATGAACTGTCAGATCCCTTGATATTTTGCAGCTCTTCCCACAGTCAGAGCAGGGATACAGATTATATCCTGAGTGTATTTTTAGGTGTATTTTTAACTTTGATAGAATTGGGAAAATATCCTCACAATGTGGGCAGTGGTGAGACCTCTTAGCTCTGTGATCTTCCTGCTGTTGCTCTCTGGATGTATTGAATGTCTCAACATGGTCTCCTGTGTGAACAACACCAGAAGAACCAGTCAGTTGGTGTGATATACATGTCAATCAAATGTATTTTATAAAGCCCTTTTCTGCAGTTGTCACAAAGTGTTTTACAGATACCCAAACCTAATGTTGGGTATGACGCTACAAGCTTGGCACACCTGTATTTGGGGAGTTTCTCCCATTCTTCTCTGCAGATCCTCTCAAGCTCTGTCAGGTTGGATGGGGAGCGTTGCTGCACAGCTATTTTCAGGTCTCTCCAAGATGTTTGATCGGGGTCAAGTCCGGGATCTGGCTGGGCCACTCAAGGACATTACGAGACTTGTCCCGAAGCAACTCCTGCGTTGTTTTGGCTGTGTGCTTAGGGTTGTTGTCCTGTTGGAAGGTGAACCTTCAGCCCAGTTTGAGGTCCTGAGCGCTCTGGAGAAGGTTTTCATCAAGGATCTCTCTGTTCATCTTTCCCTCGATCCTGACAAGTCTCCCAGTCCCTGCCGCTGAAATACATCCCCACAGCATGATGCTGCCAACACCATCCTTCACTGTTGGGATGCTGCCAGATTTCCTCCAGACGTGACGCTTGGCCAAAGACTTCAATCGTAGTTTCATCAGACTAGAGAATCTTGTTTCTCACGATCTGAGAGTCTTTAGGTGCCTTTTGGCAAACTCCAAAAGGGCTGTAATTTGCCTTTTACTGAGGAGTGGCTTCTGTCTGGCCACTCTACAGTAAAGGCCTGATTGGTGGAGTGCTGTAGAGATGGTTGTCCTACTGGAAGGTTCTCCCTTCTCCACAGAGGAACTCTAGAGCTCGGTCAGAGTGACCATCAGGTTCTTGTTCACCTCCCTGACCTAGGCCCTTCTCCCCTGATTGCTCAGTTTGGCCAGGCGGCCAGCTCAAGCAAGCGTCTTGGTGGTTCCAAACTTCTTCCATTTAAGAATGATGTAGGCCACTGTGTTGTTGGGGACATTCAATGCTGCAGACATTTTTTTGGTACACTTCCCCAGATCTGTGCCTTGATACAATCCTGTCTTGGAGCTTACGGACAACTCCTTCGACCTCATGGCTTCGTTTTTGCTCTGACATGCACTGTCAGAGCATGTGTGTCCCTTTCATGTCCAATCAATTGAATTTACCACAGGTGGATTCCAATTAAGTTGTATAAACATCTCAAGGATGATCAATGGAAACAGGATGCACCTGAGCTCAATTTTGAGTCTCATAGCAAAGGGTCTGAATACTTATGTAAATAAGGTATTTCTGTTAATTAATTTATTTTATTTTTCTAATAACCTGTTTTCGCTTTGTCATTATGGGGTATTGTGTGTAGATTGCTGAGGAAAACGTTTTATTTAATCAATTTTAAAATATGGCTGTAACGTAACAAAATCTGGAAAAAGTTAAGGGCTCTGAATACTTACCGAAGGCACACAGTGGGGAGATTATTTGATACACTGCCGATTTTGCAGGTTTTCCTACTTACAAAGCATGTAGAGGTCTAGAAATCCAGAAAATCACATTTTATGATTTTAAAGTAATTAATTTGCATGACATAAGTATTTGATCACCTACCAACCAGTAAGAATTCCGGCTCTCACAGACCTGTTAGTTTTTCTTTAAGAAGCCCTCCTGTTCTCCACTCATTACCTGTATTAACTGCACCTGTTTGAACTCGTTACCTGTATAAAAGACACCTGTCCACACACTCAATCAAACAGACTCCAACCTCTCCACAATGGCCAAGACCAGAGATCTGTGTAAGGACATCAGGGATAAAATTGTAGACCTGCACAATAGGCAAGCAGCTTGGTGAGAAGGCAACAACTGTTGGTGCAATTATTAGAAAATGGAAGAAATTCAAGATGACAGTCAATCACCCTCGGTCTGGGACTCCATGCAAGATCTCACCTCATGGGGCATCAATGATCATGAGGAAGGTGAGGGATCAGCCCAGAAATACACGGCAGGACCTGGTCAATGACCTGAAGAGAGCTGGGACCACAGTCTCAAAGAAAACCATTAGTAACACACTACACCGTCATGGATTAAAATCCTGCAGCGCACGCAAGGTCCCCCTGCTCAAGCCAGCGCATGTCCAGGCCCGTCTGAAGTTTGCCTATGACCATCTGGATGATCCAGAGGAGGAATGGGAGAAGGTCATGTGGTCTGATGAGACAAAAATAGAGCTTTTTGGTCTAAACTCCGCTCGCCGTGTTTGGAGGAAGAAGAAGGATGAGTACAACCCCAAGAACACCATCCCAACCGTGAAGCATGGAGGTGGAAACATCATTCTTTGGGGATGCTTTTCTGCAAAGGGGACCAGACGACTGCACCGTATTGAGGGGAGGATGGATGGGGCCATGTATCGCGAGATCTTGGTCAACAAACTCCTTCCCTCAGTAAGAGCATTGAAGATGGGTCGTGGCTGGGTCTTCCAGCATGACAACGACCCGAAACACACAGCCAGGGCAACTAAGGAGTGGCTCCGTGAAGAAGCATCTCAAGGTCCTGGAGTGGCCTAGCCAGTCTCCAGACCTGAACCCAATAGAAAATCTTTGGAGGGAGCTGAAAGTCTGTATTGCCCAGCGACAGCCCCGAAACCTGAAGGATATGGAGAAGGTCTGTATGGAGGAGTGGGCCAAAATCCCTGCTGCAGTGTGTGCAAACCTGGTCAAGACCTACAGGAAACGTATGATCTCTGTAATTGAAAACAAAGGTTTCTGTACCAAATATTAAGTTCTGCTTTTCTGATGTATCAAATACTTATGTCATGCAATAAAATGCAAATTAATTACTTAAAAATCATACAATGTGATTTTCTGGATTTTTATTTTAGATTCCGTCTCTCACAGTTGAAGTGTAGCTATGATAAAAATTACAGACCTCTACATGCTTTGTAAGTATGAAAACCTGCAAAATCGGCAGTGTATCAAATACTTGTTCTCCCCACTGTATATCTGCAACATATACTCATAGAATGGTGAGTAGCCTAGACAGCTCATTTAGAAAAACGGGACCGTCTTTTTCTCCCCTTTTTAACGTTACAAATAGCAATGGAAATCAACAACTCTGTCTCTGTTGTCATATGTTTCTTTCTTGTAAGCATTTTACCATCCTGGAGTCTGACACCTTAAGGAAATATGTGGTAGAGAAGAATGTATCACAATTTAGACACTACGTTACCCTATAGTAGTAGTTCTATATCGTAGAGCTCCGCCCCATAGGGGAGCTCTGCTCCTATTGGTTTACCCCGCTGCCTAGGCAGCGAACAGCCTGAGACAAAATTATGCACACACCTGCAGCCAATAGGAGTACAGGTGTCCCTATAAGAGGGGACGCTTCCCCTCAATCAGCCTCCCATTATCTTCAGCGACTGGACTGAAGAAGCCAAGAAGAGACGAAGAAGACTCAGGACGAAGAAAACGCACACCAGAAGATTTCCCACCCCCAAAAGCTATTTTCAGAGCTCAATGACGCTGTTCTTCCATGGCGGCTGTCGACTCCCACGACTTATGTTTCGTGTGTTTAGGGTCACAGCACGCCAGGGATGGCGTCATGGATCCCCCACTATGCGCCAGCTGCGCCCTCCTTTCATTGAAAGAGAGGAAGCAGCGTAGGGCATTTATTATGGAGGATATTCCTCTTGAGGGAAATGTTGATGTTTTAAATAAAGACGAGAACGTTCAGCCTCCTCTCTCTCTCTCTCTCTCTCTCTCTCTCTCTCTCTCTCTCTCTCTCTCTCTCTCTCTCTCTCTCTCTCTCTCTCTCTCTCTCTCTCTCTCTCTCTCTCTCTCTCTCTCTCTCTCTCTCCTCTGAGTGTAGCTCAGCCAACCAAGAGTGCGTAGTGGAGCGCACACATGAGGCAGGTGTTAAAAAGGTATCATGGCGCCGCCTTGTCTTACCTAATAAAAACCTCATATTACAGACTTCTAGGAGTACTGTAGTGAAGGTTTCACATAGCAGATTGCAGTCTCAGCCAGGTAATGGAGTGATGACGCAATCGCTACTCGGGGAAGGCGCTCTGTCTCAGGCTAGCGCCTCAGTCAGTGCAGTTCAGACTCGTGCTGCATTCACGGAGGGCCGGAAAACAACGAGGTTACGAGTTTAACCAACGTAACGGCGCACCCATTTCTCTCAGAACGTGCTAATGTTTCCTCTCCCTTTCTTAGGGAGCCCGCCTTGGGCTGTTCCACCACCTCAGTGTTGGGGAACAGCGGCGGCAAGGGCCATAGAGGAATACAGGTCCTTCCTACTGAAAGTACCACAGCTTCCGGTTTCTCTGCATTGCTGGGAGTGGCGGCGAAGCTGCACTCTCTCCCACTGGCTAGACCAGGTATGCCATCCAATTCCATCGGACCCCCTCCACTCAGGGAGACGGTGATGAAAATGCCGGAAAAAGTGGCCGCTCTGGTTTCAGAGATTACGGAACTTTTGGCGAAGGAGGCGGTCACAGTAGTTCCCCAGGAGCAAAGAAACAAAGGGCTATATTCGCCCTATTTCCTGGTGCCCAAAAAGACGGGGGGAATGAGGCCGATATTGGATTTACGCATTCTCAAGGAGAGTGTAGCCAGACTTTTGTACGAGCATAGACCTAAAGGATGCATACTTTCATGTGCCGGTGCAGCCTCGTCACAGAAACTTTCTGCGATTCGCCTTTCAAGGGGTGGCGTACAAGTTCACGAGGATCCCATTCGGGTACGCCCTGGCACCTCGCACGTTTTCCAAGGGTGTGGAGGTGGCAATGGAACCGTTGCGTCGTCAGGGACTTAGGCTACTAGCCTACCTAGACGACCTACTGGTTCTCACCCCGTCAGCACAGCTGCCGTTCACTCACACGACACAGACAGTGATTAATCTCAAAAAGAGCGCGCCCTGGCCCAGTCATCAGATTGTCTACCTGGGGATACAGCTAGACACTGTAATGATGAGGGCTCGAATTTCGGACCCTCGAAGGGTAGCCTTGTTGCTAGCCCTGAGAAGGTTTCATCCGAATCACACGGTAACGGCGCAGTCAGTCATGTCACTCTTGGTTCTCATGTTGTCAGCCCATTTCGTGGTACCGCTGGGACTCCTGCGCATGCGCAGGATGCAGCGATGGTTCGGCCAACTAAGACTAGACCCGTTGCGTCAACGTCATCGGTTGGTGGTGGTTCCTCTCTCGCTCAGTGCAGATCTGAACTATTGGAGAAACCCGCGCATTCTCACGCATGGAGTCCCAATAGGCAAAGTGTCCTCCTACATTCCAGTGTTTACAGATGCCTCTCTGACTGGATGGGGAGGGACATGTCAGACCCAAGCGATAGGAGGTGTGTGGCCTCTTTCGAGTCGCCACATCAACCTCTTGGAGTTGGAAACGGTTCTACTGGTTCTGACCCACTTCGCGTCTACCCTTCGGGGTCGCGATGTGTTGGTCTGGTCAGACAATCGGACCACAGTAGCCTACATAAATCGCCAGGGAGGAGTCAGGTCTCCTGCACTCCACCGGTCGGCGGAGGAATTGTTGCTGTGGGCTCACGAGCACCTTCGCTCGTTGAGAGTAACACACATTCCAGGTTACTTGAACGTGGGAGCAGACCTCATGTCTCGAGGGGGTCCTCGAGACGACGAGTGGCGCCTGCACCCGGACATTGTTCTCCAGATTTGGGAACAGTTTGGGAGAGCCGAGGTGGATCTATTCGCGTCACACGTGAACGCTGTGATGTCACGAGAGGCTACACAGCTTTCAGCGGGGCTGCTCAAGTAGTGCAAGGAGACCAGGTTCAACCAAAACAAGGATTTTATTAAAGGTCTTGGGAAACTAACGAAAGTACAACACAATTCTGTTCTCTGGTGGCTCTTTACGGGTTAACAGTTCAGGGATGTCTCTTCCACATCCAAAATCATAACTCTCCCTCGCTCAAATAACTTTTCCCCAGTCTTACTGTATTCCGTGTTGCAGCTAGTGGCCAACCCAGCAAAACGTCCTTCCAAATGTCCCACACGTATTTCCACAGGTGCATATATCCAAAGGTGAGTATTTCCCAAAGGTAAGTATCTCCAAATCCTTATATTCCTCCTGGAAGTGGACGTGCAGCACTCTTGTCCTCCAGAGAGCCCAGGTTGGAGACTGTGTCTCTTCCCTTCCCAAACCTTCAGCTCATCAGCTCCTCATTTGTTTCAGCTGCGTGGGAAGATTGGCCATAGAGGGGTGGGAGTTCCCGACCATACCAGCAGATGGAGCCATAGCTGTCTGGGTTTGCAGCCACCTCAGGGGGATGTAACGTCCCTCCAGGACACAGCCTCTCGTGACATCACACATCCCCCTCCTCGGGACCGACGTCCTCGTCGGGGTAAAGGCAGCGAAGAAGGCATCACGCCGGGAGAGGGCGTCCGCATTGCCGTGGTGCTTGCCAGACTGCTCTCTCTTCAACTCCTCCAACTCTAGGACCAGGGACTCAGCCTCCTGTTGTCTCTCCTCTTGTCCTCCAACACCTTGTACTTCTCCTCTGCCTTCTTCTGGACCTCCTTACTACTGCGCAGGGTCTCCTCACACTCCTCGATGGTCCTGCGCAGCCTCTCCAGCTCCTCCTGTTGCTTAGGGAAGGAGCTCTGTTGGAGTTTAGCCTGGAGGATATCTAACTCTTCTGTCTTCATGTCTAACTGTTGCTTTAACAAACGATACCTCTCAGCGGTCCCCTTCAGACCAGACAGTTCTTTGTCCAGATTCTGTAGCTCCGTCTCTGTGTCGGTCTGGGCACCTGCCATCCCTATCAGAGCCCGGGCGGGAGTGAGTAACTCGGAGGATTGCACCGGAGCCTTCCCCAGGATGAGTCTTGCCTCTCCGTTTCCGAGGTACTCGGGTTATCCTCTCCTGAGACTCTCTCCAGAGTGGGTAAAAGGCTGGGCAGTCTCGTCCAATTAGGACAGGGACGGGGAGGGGAATCAACCACCCCCGCCGTCGTGTGTATGGTTCCCCGTGTGCTGGTCATTGTAAGTTCAGTAATGGGGTATTCTCTGGTGTCCCCATGGACACAGGAAACTGGGAGGACTTTCCCCGGGGTCAGACACGTTGGGCCCACCAAATCCTTACGCACCAGGGTGGCCCGGCTACCAGAATCCAGTAAGGCCTCCACATCATGGTGATTCACAGTTACCGGGCAGGTGGGGGGTCGATCTGGGCCGCCATCTACGACTCCCAAGAGCGAGGCAAAACGGTGTGTGGGTGCTGAGCTGGAGGACTCCGCAGTGGGCATAGGTTCCTCGGCTGGTTTCCCACACTGCCAGGAGATATGTCCCATCTCCCCACACCGGTAACACTGGCGAAGTTTCCCCCCTCCTGGTGTACTCTTCTTGGACCCGCCTGGTTTCTGGCTCCCCCTGGAGCCGGGATAAGTCCTGACGTGGCTGGGTTCGAGACCTTGGGGTCCTTTGGACGGGTTCTTCCCATTTGTGGTGGGGCCGCACTCTGGGGTCTTTTCGGGAAGCATTCAGCATCTCCGCTGTGGCCTGGTACTTTTCCACAGCTTCCACGGTCAGATCAGCCGTGGTCAAGGCCTGTTGACTGATGAACCGTTTTGCCTCATAAGGCAGGGCGCGTAGGTAACGATCCACCACAACGGCCTCCACCACCGCCGCTGCTGCATTCCTCTGCGGATCCAGCCATTTCCTTGCGATTCGGACAAGTTCATGCATCTGCGCCCGAGGAGGTTGGTCTGGTTGGAAGGTCCAGCTGTGAAAGCGCTGGGCCATACCAAACTTTGTGAGTCCATATCGGCTGAGGATCTCAGACTTCAGGGCATCATAGTCAGTAACCTGGTCAGGGCCCAGGTCCCGGACAGCATTCAGCGATTCCCCGGTTAGAAAGGGGGCTAACAGACCAACCCACTGTTGCTTGGGCCAGGCTTCCCTAGTGGCCGTGGCCTCAAATGCATGCAGGTATGCCTCAATGTCATCGGTAGCTCCCATCTTAGATATAAAGTCACTTGCCTTTATTGGGCGGGTATTTTGGACCACCCTCTGTCTCTGCAACTGCAATTCCTCTGCCTTCAGAAGGTTGGCTTTCTTTTGCTCCTCCAAGAGAGCCACGTTTGCTTGCATCTGGGCTTGCTGGCCAGCAACAAGGGCTTTCAATATGTCCTCCATTTCAGTCGGCGGGGAGCCTACGGCCAACTTGGAAAACTGGGTGATCAAACCTTCGGTATCCTCCTCTGACATGCACTATTAACGCTTGAGCGTGCCCGTATTCTCCACCATCTGTGATGTCACGAGAGGCTACACAGCTTTCAGCGGGGCTGCTCAAGTAGTGCAAGGAGACCAGGTTCAACCAAAACAAGGATTTTATTAAAGGTCTTGGGAAACTAACGAAAGTACAACACAATTCTGTTCTCTGGTGGCTCTTTACGGGTTAACAGTTCAGGGATGTCTCTTCCACATCCAAAATCATAACTCTCCCTCGCTCAAATAACTTTTCCCCAGTCTTACTGTATTCCGTGTTGCAGCTAGTGGCTCAACCCAGCAAAACGTCCTTCCAAATGTCCCACACGTATTTCCACAGGTGCATATATCCAAAGGTGAGTATTTCCCAAAGGTAAGTATCTCCAAATCCTTATATTCCTCCCTGGAAGTGGACGTGCAGCACTCTTGTCCTCCAGAGAGCCCAGGTTGGAGACTGTGTCTCTTCCCTTCCCAAACCTTCAGCTCATCAGCTCCTCATTTGTTTCAGCTGCGTGGGAAGATTGGCCATAGAGGGGTGGAGTTCCCGACCATACCAGCAGATGGAGCCATAGCTGTCTGGGTTTGCAGCCACCTCAGGGGGATGTAACGTCCCTCCAGGACACAGCCTCTCGTGACATCACAACGCGCATTGCCCTCTTTGGTTCTCTCTTCGAGCTCAGGACGAACCGCCACTGGGGAGGGATGCATTTGCGCACCAACCGTGGCCGAGAGTTCTCTTGTATGCTTTCCCACCGCTGTCCTGCATTCTCCCACTGTTAGCCAGGGTGAGATCAGGCAGGCTGTCAATCATATTGGTGGCTCCCGATCGCCCAGGGGCTCCATGGTTCGCGGAGATGATTCAGATGTTGATTGCGCCACCTTGGCCAATTCCACATCAACGGGACGTGTTGACTCAGGCGGGAGGCGCGATAGGGCAATTGCCCATAATCGGCCAACCACTGAAGGTTTGGCTCCTGAGAGGGACAGGCTAGAGCGCCGTGGGTTATGTGATTCTGTAATCAGGACCATACAGAGTTCACGTGCCAGTTCCACTTCCAGGGTGTATGTCAGCAAATGGAACGTGTTTTCACAGTGGTGTGCCACAGAAAATGTGGATCCCATGTGCTGTCAGGTTGAGAGTGTGCTCTCGTTCCTACAGTTTTTATTTGATAAGCAACGTTCGCCCGCCACCATTAAGGTGTTTGCAGCAGCGAATTTGGCTTGTCATGAGGGGTTTGGCAGAGACACTGTCTTCAGCCACCCTCTGGTTAAACGTTTCCTTTTAGGAACACGAGGCTTAGGCCAATGCCTAGAGCCACGGTTCCGCAGTGGGATTTGGGTCTGGTACTCGAAGCGCTCTGTGAGTCGCCGTTCGAACCATTGAATTAAATTCCCCTCAAGATGCTGTTTGTGAAGATGGCACTGTTGCTCGCTCTGACTACTGCTAAGCATGTCAGTGATTTGTGTGCTCTTTCGACGAGACCCGACTGCTTTGCCATTAATGGCGATTTGAGCAGAGCGGTGTTATGTCCTAACCCGGCATTTATGCCGAAGGTTATTAAGAGCTCACATAGATCACAGACCATGGAGCTGTGGGCTTTTTCTCCCCCTCCCCATGGGGAGAGGAGAGAGGAAAGGCTCCATCGCCTGTGCCCAGTGCGCGCTTTGGCGTGTTACGTTGAGCGCACAGCAGCGATTAGGTCATCGCCTCAGCTGTCTGTGTGTCACGGTGCGGCTGCACTAGGTAGACCACTTTCAAAACAGAGCCTGTCTCATTGGCTTTACGAATGCATTGAGACAGCTTATGAGGCAGCGGGGCGACCATTACCTCAGGGTATAAGAGCCCGGCTTCTACTGCCCTTTTCAGAGGAACAGGGGTAGAGGATATCTGTGCAGCGGCGTCGTGGTCGTCACCGTCTCCATTTATCCGTTTCTATCTCTTTGATATGTCTTCTAATTCTTTGGCTCGGTCTGTACTCAGCGTAGCTGCAGGACTAAAAGAGGTAGGTCTCTTTCAGGTCCTCTTCTGATAGAGAGACATATTTTAGCATGACTCCTGACTGACATGTTCAGTACAGTAGAAAACATGTATTGATCTGCCCACCAGTGAAGAACTGGGTTGCGGCGGAATGATGAGGGACAATAGTAGTAACCTTGGTTACAGTACTATTAGACCGGTCATGATGATTTGGACGGAACGTGACATCATCTATCTGCTTCTTCAGATTAGTATGAATCACGTTCTGGGATCTGCCCACTAATCTCTGGGGTTCCATTGATTGAGTGGGGCGGGCTACCGTGTACACAATGTAGAGTGACACTTTGTGTCATTCCATTAGTGGTCGGTATTGTTGTAACAGGATATTGAGGTACCATCTATCTGCTAGTACAGATTAGTATGGCCCTTATTCTGGGTATCTGCCCACCAGACATGGGTGATGCCATTGGATTGGGTGGGGCGGATTTGGACCGAGGACGCAATATATTGTGACACGGTGTGTTACAGTACTGCGGGACTTGGTTACAGCCATTGCTAGGCCCAACCTTTTCAGTTAGATGGGAAGTGTTGGGCTAGGCAGGGAGCACATTTTGGAGCGTTGCGCTCCGCCTTAAACCAATAGGAGCAGAGCTCCCCTATGGGGCAGAGCTCCACGATATAGAACGATAGTTACCGGAGTGTAACTCCAGTTCTATGAGTGGAGCGGAGCCCCATAGGACTTAAGGCCCTGCCGACCCTCCAGTCTCGCTGAAGATAATTCTTGGGAGGCTGATGAGGGGAAGCGTCCCCTCTTATAGGGACACCTGTACTCCTATTGGCTGCAGGTGTGTGCATAATTTTGTCTCAGGCTGTTCGCTGCCTAGGCAGCGGGGTAAACCAATAGGAGCAGAGCTCCCCTATGGGGCTCCGCTCCACTCATAGAACTGGAGTTACACTCCAGTATCTATCATTATCATCATCATGCTTTCTATAGTTTAGGCCTATAGCTAGCTAGCCTTGCTAACTAGTTATTGTGTTATCCAGCTAGCTATAAAAGTGAATGCTAACACAAAATATTTGTATAACTATCCCAAGATAGACCACACCCCGTTGTTTCCAATGGGGGACTTTTATTATGAAGGTGAACCGTAAATTCCATTGTTGTGGATATTTGTTATTGTGGCTATTCACACAAAGGTGAGCCCCGCTAGCTAGCGAGTAGCGACCATAGATAGCATAGCTATTTGTCAGCTTTAGGTTAGGTAATTTAGCTAGCTACAGTAGCTAGTCAAGGCTAGAAAATTAGCTAGCGTGCTAGCTAATACAAACAAAACTCAACATACTACATGGAAAGTCTATACCGTACAATGTGCTATGGTAACTAGTTAGCTAGCCTAGTTGGTAGGCCTAACAATAACGCCAGCTAACGTTAGCTACCTAGCTAGGTACGTTTGCTATAGTTAGCTAGCTACAGTTGTGGCTCTGCCAAAGATGTTCTAATCTGTGGCTCTGCAGTTAGCTAGCTAGCCAACACTAGGCTCTAGCTAGCTGGCAAATGCTAGCTAGATAGCCAACTTCCTATGCTAAATCGTCCAGCAGAATTCATGTATCCCCAAATGAAAACGAAAGAAATTGCATGGAAAACTTACTTTCTCTCTCCTGTCTTGACGTTTTTCTCTGGTCTAGAACACTTTTCTTTATTATTTCGCGGCCATCTATCATGTCTAGATTTTGCAACCGGACCTTCTCGACCCCTGTTCTAAAGAAAATAATGTACTTTTTACTCAATACATTTTCCCTGACACCCAAAAGTACAGGAAAATGGTCCAATTCACACAGTTCTGAAGAGAACATCACTGGTCATCCCTACTGCCTCTGACCTGGTGGACTCACTAAACATAATTTACAAACAAAGCATATATGTCTGAGTGTTGGAGTGTGTCCCTGTCTATACATAATATTTTTTAACTGTGCCATCTGGTTTGCTTAGTATAAATAAGGAATGTGAAATTATTTATACTTTTACTTTTGCTACTTAAGTATATTTAAAACCAAATACTTTTAGACTTTTACTCACTGAGTATTTTAATGGGTGACTTTCACTTTTACTTGAGTCATTTTCTATTAAGGTATCTTTACTTTTACTCAAGTATAACAATTGGGTACTTTTTCCACCACTGGCTATTGGTTCACTGTAATTATAAGTAAGTACCCCTCAAGATAAACTTCATTATAAGTAGCCAAATCCTGTGTAACACGTAGTAATGACATTGTACTTATGCAGATATACATTTACATTTCAGTCTTTTAGCAGACGCTCTTATCCAGAGCGACTTACAGTTGGTGAGTGCATACATTTTCATACTACAGATACTCTGTGGTGTACTAGTGTATTTATTCTCCCACTTGGATGTCACTTCCACAAGCTTTAAATTGAGGGCCAGGTTGTCAGGATGGGTAATGTACTGTACACATTAATTTCAAGCACTCCTAAAGATACACTTCATTTTACCTAGCTAAATCCTGTGTAACAACTAGTAATTACATTGTACTTAGGCAAACATTACATGTACTATGCTTTGAAAGTGTCTTATTCCTCATCTGGGATGAGACTCGTATTAGATCTGTTTTCTTAAACTCATCCAAGTTAACCCAGATGGTACGCTTTATTTTGGGGGCAAGTGCTAGCAACAACGTTGACTGGAGATATATTTTTGAACAGTGCACATTGTTTAAGTAATTTTATTTTTTATTTTAGCAGGTTTTGATGTCATGTCATAGTATTGTGTGGACCAGGTTAGAGTTACTAGATGAGTGGTTAGGAGACAGAAAGTCTCCATTCCATTATGTCAAAGGAGATTAGTGATGTAGTGTGGGTAGTGTGATTGATGGACAGGATGTAGTGACCTGGGGCAAAGGTTAATAATAACAGAGAAAGGTAGTGTCTATGATGGTTTCCAGATGTATGTGAAAGGAAGAGAACCAAGGGTATATAAAGGTAGAGTGTCTCCTTTGTTCAAGTGAGTTCAACTGATGAAGGGCAAAGCCATGTCCGTTTGTTAGATGAACCCACGAGCTCGTGATCCAATAAATACTTGGTATAAAATCTCCACAGAATGTCTAAGTAAATTCTTGCATCTTGAACTTCTCAATACCAGATATTCATCATAACACCAGGTAAGTTGACTGAGAACACATTCTTATTTATAGCAACAATCTGGGGAATAGTTACAGGGGAGAGGAGGGGAGATGAATGAGCCGATTGGAAGCTGGGTATGATTAGGTGGCCATCATGGTACGAGGGCCAGATAGGGAATTTAGCCAGGACACCGGGGTTAACATCCCTACTCTTACGATAAGTAAGAGAAAGGTAACAATCTTCCTCTCTGGTTCCATTCCCCAATAGTTAGTGGGTCATTGTTGATTTGTGGTGGTAATGCTGTCCCTGGACTTTGGTACCATATGAAACACTTTAAAATGATAGTACTTTTTTCATTCTATTTAACTGTTATTTAATAAGAAATACTGCAAAATATCCATTTGTATGCATTGTAGCTAATACTGGTTGCTAGCAAATTGGCTTGTCCCAATGGTGATGTGTAAAGGTGTAGTGACATGTTTTGACTAGATAATAGACATTTACAATATTTTGAGTTCCATGAATTAAACAAAACCATTTAATTTTCTGTATAGTTAACCCAAAAAACAAAGGTTGACCAGCACAAATTCATGTAGAATGTTTATTGTTCATAGGCAGATCAATTAAGTTCATTGCAGTTATCCAAATACATTTATCAATGACTAAAGTAATCAATCTAGTTTTATAAGACAATTTAATAAACACGTAGACATTTCAGAGCCTGCATATCATTAAGCAAAAGTTATGTAGTTCCAAATAATCTACCCAAAGTAATGGTGAAAACTGATCACACCATCTCTATCTGACACGTGTCTACTAGCTCATTCCCACAGAGAACTGCAGAGGGACAACTTGGTGTCTGAGCAAAACTTACTACATGTTACAAAAACCGCTCAATTTAGTATGAAGTATGTTATGTTACATTACATTGGCCTATGAATGGAATATGATGTATAGTATGTTATGAATTACAATTCGTACAATATGTTGCTAACATTAAATAACATGCTAAGTAGTTGCATGCTAAGCTAACATGCTTAAGTACACTATATGTGCAAAAGTATGTGGACACCCCTTCAAAATAGTAGATTCCGCTATTTCAGCCACACCCGTTGCTGACAGGTGTATAAAATCGAGCACACTGCCATGCAATCTCCAAAGACAAACATTTGCAGTAGAATGGCCTTACTGAAGAGCTCAGTGACTTTCAACGTGGCACCGTCATAGGATGCCACTTTTCCAACAAGTCAGTTCGTCAAATTTCTGCCCTGCTAGAGGTCAACTGTAAGTGCTGTTATTGTGAAGTGGAAACATCTAGGAGCAACAGCGGCTCAGCCGTGAAGTGGTAAGCCACACATGCTCAAAAAACCGCAGAGTGCTGAAGCACGTAGCACGTAAAAATCGCCTGACCTCGGTTGCAACACTCACTATCAAGTTCCAAACTGCTTCTGGAAGCAACATCAGCACAAGAACTGTTAGTCGGGAGCTTCATGAAATGGGTTCCCATGGCCGAGCAGCCGCACACAAGCCTAAGATCATCATGCGCAATGCCAAGCGTCAGCTGGAGTGGTGTAAAGCTCGCCGCCATTGGACTCTGAAGCAGTGGAAACGCGTTCTCTGGAGTGATGAATCACGCCTCATCATCTGGCAGTCCGACGGACAAATCTGGGTTTGGTGGATGCCAGGAGAACACTACCTGCCCCAATGCATAGTGCCAACTGTAAAGTTTGGTGGAGGAGGAATAATGGTCTGGGGCTGTTTTTCATGGTTCGGGCTAGGCCCCTTAGTTCCAGTGAAGGGAAATCTTAACGCTACAGCATACAATTACATTATAGACGATTCTGCGCTGCCAACTTCGTGGCAACAGTTTGGGAAGACCCTTTCCTGTTTCAGCATGACAATGCACCCGAGCAAAAATAGAGGTTCATACATAAATGGTTTGTCGAAATTGGTGTGGAAGAACTTGACTTGCCTGCACAGAGCCCTGATCTCAACCCCATCGAACACCTTTGGGATTAATTGGAACGCCGACTGCGAGCCAGGCCTAATCGCCCAACATCAGTGCCCGACCTCACTAATGCTCGTGGCTAAATGGAAGAAAGTCCCAACAGCAATGTTCCAACATCTAGTGGAAAGCCTTCCCAGAAGAGTGGAAAGGGGGACCAACTCCATATTAATGGCCATGATTTTGGAATGAGATGTTCGACAAAAATGTGTCCACATACTTTTGGCAATGTAGTGTAATTGAAAAGTTGCTTATTAGACTTTCATGTTATATGCAGACCTATCCATCCTGACCAACCACCCTCCTTTTGTTGTTGCCTTAAAGGGACATTTCTAAACGTTTCAACTTAATATTCATAATCTCCAGCATCACTCCAACATCAACATATGTGAAAATGTCACGTTTCTATGTTTTGTAGTAAAAAATTATTGAGAAAGATAATTTCCAATGACATTCTATAACGCTCCCTTTCCTCTGCACAGTTCCCTCACAGTGAGAAACAATAGGATTAAAATAGACATGATAATTAAGTAATAGAGTGACTTTAATCTTAGCTGGTCTGAGAGCACTATTGAGGCTTTTCTCCTTTATGTATACATTGATGTGTTTTTAAGGTAGCCAATCGGGAGAAACTCTTCCCACAGTCAGAGCAGTAGTAAGGCTTCTCTCCTGTGTGTGTTCTCTGATGAGATTTTAGCTCAGTTGATGTTGTGAAGCACTTCCCACAGTCAGAGCAGGAGTAAGGCTTCTCTCCTTTATGTATACGTTGGTGTATTTTTAAGTTGCCCTGTTGGGAGAAACTTTTCCCACAGTCAGAGCAGGAGTAAGGCTTATCTCCTGTATGTATTCGCTGGTGACATTTTAATATGTCCAATCGGGTGAAACTCTTACCACAGTCAGAGCAGGAGTAAGGCTTTTCTCCTGTGTGTATTCGCTGGTGACATTTTAAGTGGACCTGTTGAGAGAAACTCTTCCCACAGTCAGAGCAGCAGTAAGGCTTCTCTCCTGTGTGTGTTCTCTGATGAACTCTTAGCTCAGCTGATGTTGTGAAGCATTTTCCACAGTCAGAGCAGAAGTAATGCTTCTCTCCTGTATGTATATGTTGGTGTGTTTGTAAGTGGCTCTGTTGAGAGAAACTCGCCCCACAGTCAGAGCAGATGTAAGGCTTCTCTCCTGTATGTATTTTTAGGTGTGTTTTTAAGTTGCTTGATACAGAGAAACTCTTCCCACAGTCAGAGCAGGAGTAAGGCTTCTCTCCTGTGTGTATACGTTGGTGGGTTTTTAAGCTGCTCTGTTGAGAGAAACTCTCCCCACAGTCAGAGCAGGAGTAAGGTTTTTCTCCAGTGTGCACTCGCCGATGAACTGTCAGAGCCTGTGATGTTGTGAAACTCTTCCCACAGTCAGTGCAGGAATACAGATTATCTTCTGTGTGTATTTGTAGGTGTATTTTTAGCTTTGATAGAATTGGGAAAATCTCCTCACAATGTGGGCAGTGGTGAGACCTCTTAGCTCTGTGATCTTCTTGCTGTTGCTCTCTGGATGTAGAGAATGTCTCAACACTGTCTCCTGTGTTAACAACATCAGAAGAATCAGTCAGTTGGTGAGAGACACATATGACTTCATATCAGTAGGCTGTACATTACAGGGGTATAAAGATATTAGGGCTGTCCCCGACTAAAACAAATCCTGCTCGACCGAGAGTCATCTGTTCTTTTGACCAATCGATTGGTATAAATGTTAAAACGTGTATTTTTCCATATATAGACACACCCGATATTTGAATAAAATCAACTATATGTAGGCTATTAAGCTAGTCTGAATGCAATAAAAAAAAAATCAAGACACAAATTACTAAAGAGGGAGCCAGAGATCAATATAGCCTAACCAGAAGAATAAATTCTGTACCCGACTCTCCCGCTGCTGCTGCCGGCTTTCCTTTTTCATTTGAAATGCCAATTTATTGTACCATTTCTATTGATCTCCGTGCCAGTTATGATTTTCAAATGCACATTTCCGTGGAACAGTTTCATTTCATTTATAATAAAGTCTTCATATCTCCAATCAATGTCATGTGGTTACTCAAAATGTTATCTAAATTAAAATGATACAAATCTAAAAGTTACTTCTATTTCCATTGCCAACTATGTAAAAATGGCCTACTGTACAAAAAGACAACAAATAAAAACATTGCAGCCTGCAGGTAGCAAATATCCTGATGAAAATAGATATCCTATAAAACAAATTGCCTATGCATGGCCTGTCTGCTAGCAAACTTGCAAACTTGCAACATTGTATAAAATATTCTGGGCAGTCAGAGTTTCCCCCACCAGTGAGCTCCGGACAGACAGACACAGCTGTGGGCTATTTTGCGCAAGGGATAAGAAGTAATCAGGTAGGCCTAATTTACGATGTTTCCACCAGATCAGCGCATTACATTTTTTCTCCTTTCATGCTGAGTGGTTATCGAAACGGAGAGCGCTGGAAAGATTTTTCAAATAGGCTACGTTGAGGAACTATTGTTATGCTCAGTGGATGTAGAAACTTCACAGTGATGGTGAGTTAAGACAATCAGAAATAGTATCAGATCCCCAAATGGGGACATTTATAGGCCTACATTTGCGAGCAGGCCAGGTAGCCTAAGCCTACTTCTATGGGTAATCAGGTGTGTCCTTAATCAAAATTGACAGGAGCACTCTAAACAAAAGACAATTAATAAATTGACAACTCGTAAACGGAATGAAATAAACCAAAACCTTTTTCTCACAACCATAGCCTAGGTTGACAACGGTAAGACTGTAATAATAATATATTTAATACATAAACAGAAATTACCGTAACCAAACAATCATTGTAGATGATAAATTATGGGAATTAACAGTAAAAGTACTACTGGGGATACTGGTGTGCCTCCACAATGGATTAGTCCACTCAGACAGGTGTGAATCAGACAGGGGTATTGTGTGCCATCCTCACGGCCTCCACAATGGATTAGTCCACTCAGACAGGTGTGAATCAGACAGGGGTCTTGTCTGACATACATTTTTTATATATATATACAGTGGGGGAAAAAAGTATTTAGTCAGCCACCAATTGTGCAAGTTCTCCCACTTAAAAAGACGAGAGAGGCCTGCAATTTTCATTATAGGTACACGTCAACTATGACAGACAAAATGAGAGAAAAAAATATCCAGAAAATCACATTGTAGGATTTTTTATGAATTTATTTGCAAATTATGGTGGAAAATAAGTATTTGGTCAATAACAAAAGTTTCTCAATACTTTGTTATATACCCTTTGTTGGCAATGACACAGGTCAAACGTTTTCTGTAAGTCTTCACAAGGTTTTCACACACTGTTGCTGGTATTTTGGCCCATTCCTCCATGCAGATCTCCTCTAGAGCAGTGATGTTTTGGGGTTGTCGGCTGGGCAACACAGACTTTCAACTCCCTCCAAAGATTTTCTATGGGGTTGAGATCTGGAGACTGGCTAGGCCACTCCAGGACCTTGAAATGCTTCTTACGAAGCCACTCCTTCGTTGCCCGGGCGGTGTGTTTGGGATCATTGTCATGCTGAAAGACCCAGCCACGTTTCATCTTCAATGCCCTTGCTGATGGAAGGAGGTTTTCACTCAAAATCTCACGATACATGGCCCCATTCATTCTTTCCTTTACACGGATCAGTCGTCCTGGTCCCTTTGCAGAAAAACAGCCCCAAAGCATGATGTTTCCACCCCCATGCTTCACAGTAGGTATGGTGTTCTTTGGATGCAACTCAGCATTCTTTGTCCTCCAAACACGACGAGTTGAGTTTTTACCAAAATGTTATATTTTGGTTTCATCTGAACATATGACATTCTCTTCTGGATCATCCAAATGCACTCTAGCAAACTTCAGACGGGCCTGGACATGTACTGGCTTAAGCAGGGGGACACGTCTGGCACTGCAGGATTTGAGTCCCTGGCGGCGTAGTGTGTTACTGATGGTAGGCTTTGATACTTTGGTCCCAGCTCTCTGCAGGTCATTCACTAGGTCCCCTGTGTGGTTCTGGGATTTTTGCTCACCGTTCTTGTGATCATTTTGACCCCACGGGGTGAGATCTTGCGTGGAGCCCCAGAGCGAGGGAGATTATCAGTGGTCTTGTATGTCTTCCATTTCCTAATAATTGCTCCCAAAGTTGATTTCTTCAAACCAAGCTGCTTACCTATTGCAGATTCAGTCTTCCCAGCCTGGTGCAGGTCTACAATTTTGTTTCTGGTGTCCTTTGACAGCTCTTTGGTCTTGGCCATAGTGGAGTTTGGAGTGTGACTGTTTGAGGTTGTGGACAGGTGTCTTTTATACTGATAACAAGTTCAAACAGGTGCCGTTACTACAGGTAACGAGTGGAGGACAGAGGAGCCTCTTAAAGAAGAAGTTACAGGTCTGTGAGAGCCAGAAATCCTGCTTGTTTGTAGGTGACCAAATATTTATTTTCCACCATAATTTGCAAATAAATTCATAAAAAATCATACAATGTGAATTTCTGGAGAAAAAAAATTCTCAATTTGTCTGTCATAGTTGACGTGTACCTATGATGAAAATTACAGGCCTCTCTCATCTTTTTACGTGGGTGAACTTGCACAATTGGTGGCTGACTAAATACTTTTGTTCCCCACTGTATTTATTTGCCCCTGCTCGACTAAAAAAAACTTGATCGACCAAACAATCGACTAAATGGGGTCAGCCCTAAAAGCTATTCAACAGTTGAAGGCAAAAAGGGGTGAACATGATGAGTCATATCATGTTCCACTAACTATCACAAGGGTTAATAACTACACAGACTCATTTCATAGAACGTTAAAACACTGGCAGTTTGTCTACTTCACTTCTTTAGTCTACTCTCTGCTCACTCCAGATTGTTTTATGCACTATGTTTCATGGATTTGTGTTGTCAAAATTACAGAATTCAACCTATCTATAACTTATGGAGGTATAACTTCTGAAGATAACTTATAGATAGAACCTGCTCTTACCATGAGAAACAGATGTCCCAATCTTCTCCTCCTCTTCTTCATCTTTAATGTTGACATTCAGCTCCAGTGTTTGACTGCAGTCTTCCAGCTTCACTGATGCCATCTCTGGATCCTGCTTAGAAAACTGGGCTCCACTGTCACAATCAAGAACCAGTGACTGTAGGTTTGGACTCAGTGTGGAAGGAGAGAGGCAGGCTGGGTTTGTCCTCACTGTTGATGTTACCGGCTTCAGATATAATTCTAGTCGGCCTGTAGTAATAAAGAGAAACAGACACAAAAAGTTGTATGAAAGTTCTGGCACTTTCTTTATTCTCAAACTATATTAGATCAGGTAGCTAAGCATTGACAACAAACCATTCAATTCATTTAACATTAGACACATTAACACTATAAATTAGGCTAGACAACATAAATGCACTTAACCTATAGTAGATTTCCTAAATTCACATACAGTGCATTCGGAAAGTATTCAGACCCCTTGACTTTTTCCACACTGTTAAGTTACAGCCTTATTGTAAAATGGATGAAATTATTTTTTCCCCCTCATCAATCTACAGACAATATCCCATAATGACAAAGCAAAAACAGGTTTAGATATTTTGCAAATGTATTAAAAATACAAAACTGAAATGTCATATTTACATACGTATTCAGACCCTTTACTCAGTACTTTGTTGAAGCACCTTTGGCAGACTCAAGTCTTCTTGGGTATGACGCTACAAGCTTGGCACACCTGTATTTGGGGAGTTTCTCCCATTCTTCTCTGCAGATCCTCTCAAGCTCTGTCAGGTTGGATGGGGAGCATCGCTGCACAGCTATTTTCAGATCTCTCCAGAGATGTTCGATCTGGTTCAAGACCTGGCTCTGGCTGGGCCACTCAAGCACATTCAGAGACTTGTCCCGAAGCCACTCCTGCGTTGTCTTGGCTGTGTGCTTAGGGTTGTTGTCCTATTGGAAGGTGAACCTTCACCCCAGTCTGAGGTCCATTGCAGGTTTTCATTAAGGATCTCTCTGTACTTTGCTCCATTCACCTTTCCCTTGATCCTGACTTGTCTCCCAGTACCTAACGCTGAAAAACATCCCCACAGCATGATGCTGCCACCACCATGCTTCACCGTAGGGATGGTGCCAGGTTTCCTCCAGATGTTACACTTGGCATTCATGCCAAAGAGTTCAATCTTGTTTCTCTCGGTCTGAGAGTCCTTTGTCGTGCCTTTTACTGAGGAGTGGCTTCCGTCTGGCCACTCTACCAAAAAGCCTTACTGGTGGAGTGCTGGAGAGATGGTTGTCCTTCTGGAAGGTTCTCCCATCTCCACAGGGGAACTCTGGAGCTTTGTCAGAGTGACCATCTGGTTTTTGCTCTGACATACACTGTCAACTGTGGGACCTTATATAGACAAATGTGTGCCTTTCCAAATCATGTCCAATCAATTGAATTTACCACAGGTGGACAACAATCAAGTTGTTGAAACATCTCAGGGATAGTCAATGGAAACAGGATGCACCCGAGCTCAATTTCGAGTCTCATAGCAAAGAGTCTGAAATTGAGTCTCATAGCAAAGGGTCTGAATACTTATGTAAATAAAGCATTTCTGTTTTTTATCTTTTATAAATTAGCAAAAAAGTATAAAAACCTGTTTTCGCTTTGTCATTATGGGGTATTTTGTGTAGATTGATGAGGGGGGGGGGGGAAATGTGCATCATTGCTTTTGTCGAATGCACCTGGGTCAACGGAAACCTGCATAATGATGTCTGAGTGATTGTTTCAGATTTGGTCCGGTCTAATGTTTGGGCCAAGTCATCGGTCCGTGCTTACTGGGGTGTATCCTACAGTGTCGGCCGGCAATGGAATTTTATGAATGCCCATCCATGTAGTAGGCCTATCGTTTGGAAAACAGGCATTTGCATTGGCTTTATTAGTCCTGGTTCCGGTGACTAATCATTTTGGCTATTTAAGCTCTGAATAGGCCTATCAGCTACCCAAACTTATCAGGAGTTATCCTTAGCCTATTTGCAATGAGAATCAATGCGGTTACCCAGCGGGAAATATAGAAGTATTTCCTTTTTTGCTATGATCATCTCGTCAAAAATTAACAGAGACAAACTTGAAACCACTGATTATCATGACAATTTAGCTGACGACGTTAAATTCCCGGACAACAGTGGTTTCAGAGTCCTGCAATAGAGCTGAGACGCTAATACTTGTGTAAACTCTACATAGTTGTGTTCTGTGGGTGTCACTGAGTAGGCTGCATAGGTAAGGCTGTAGAGTGCAATATGAATGTCCAATACAAACAAAAGCCCCTCCATACTCAACTGGCGGACCGCGTCCGGAACCAGAACGGGGTCAATATGGACCCCAGGTCCCAAAAAATATACATATAATAATCCTTTTTTGGTTGGGCTTAACCCCTGGTATCAGATAAACACACATAAGACATGGAAACGTGTAGAATTGCAGGAAATTTGCTGTACAACAGCAAAATGTTCTCAACGCAAACAAGAAGGTTGTGAACTGTTTGGGGTCGCAAGTGTGTTACTACGCCAATAAATGACAATATACATCCGGAACTTTTCCACCTAGGAAAATTGTGTGACCGGACCTTCTCAAATAGTACTGGAGTACCCCTGTAATAGACTGACTGGGAGGGTGATTTTTCACAGTCAAAGTTCTGCAATAAGAGCTAAGACGCTAATATTTGTGTTAACTCTTGATAATTGTTTTCTGTGGGTGTCACCCGTTTCATGGGTGCACAATCCAACCCGTTTCATAAGTGCATATATGAATGCCCCCAATGCAATTATGTGGTCTAATACCTCCACAGTGGGATTTCAACCGTTTCTTTCTGTTTCTTTTCAAACTAATTATTGTAATTCATTTTAAATTAAGTAACATTCCAACCATGTTTTTTATCACGTTCTTCACTCACTCGGTTTGACACAAAAAATACACAAAACATTTCCCAAACGTGATTATACCTTGACGGATTTGTTATCTAACATGTTATGACGTTCTTTCGATATTAGAGAGTTTAAACGTGCTATTACATACCTCTAGTAATAATGAGAAATGGACAGCTGCGTTCTGGCGTTTTCTTTATTATGAAGAATGATGCGCGTCAACCCGGAACTTCCTGTCCCCCACTATCACAGTGCAACAGTCAGCGACATCTATTGGATTGATAGACTAACTACTGCTAAAGCATGTAGAATATAAAAGTGAGATTGATTAGCTAGACAAATAAACCTTGGTTAAAAATAAATAAAGGGGTGTCTGTTTTAGTGTCTAAGTTTTTCAATCCATTACATATGCATTGCAGATTATCTCTGTGGAGGGCAAAGAAGATCAATCAATCAATCAATCAATTTTATTTTATATAGCCCTTCATACATCAGCTGATATCTCGAAGTGCTGTACAGAAACCCAGCCTAAAACCCCAAACAGCTAGTGATGCAGGTGTAGAAGCACGGTGGCTAGGAAAAACTCCCTAGAAAGGCCAAAACCTAGGAAGAAACCTAGAGAGGAACCAGGCTATGAGGGGTGGCCAGTCCTCTTCTGGCTGTGCCGGTGGAGATTATAACAGAACCATGCCAAGATGTTCAAAAATGTTCATAAGTGACAAGCATGGTCAAATAATAATCAGGAATAAATCTCAGTTGGCTTTTCATAGCCGATCATTAAGAGTTTAAAAACAGCAGGTCTGGGACAGGTAGGGGTTCCATAACCGCAGGCAGAACAGTTGAAACTGGAATAGCAGCAAGGCCAGGCGGACTGGGGACAGCAAGGAGTCACCACGGCCGGCAGTCCCGACGATGGTCCTAGGGCTCAGGTCTCTCAGTTGGCAATTCATATCCGATCATTAAGAGTCGAAAACAGCAGGTCTGGGACAGGTAGGGGTTTCGTAACCGCAGGCAGAACAGTTGAAACTGGAACAGCAGCAAGGCCAGGCGGACTGGGGACAGCAAGGTGTCAGCATGCCCGATAGTCCCGACGTATGGTCCCAGGGCTCAGGTTCTCAGAGAGAAAGAGAGAACGAGAGAATTAGAGAGAGCATACTTAAATTCACACAGGACACTGGATAAGACAGGAGAAGTACTCTAGGTATAACCAACTGACCCCAGCCCCCCGACACATAAACTACTGCAGCATAAATAGAAGATCATGAAGAACCTCAGTCACCCAAGCCACGGCCTGTTCACCTTGCTACCATCTAGCAGGCGGAGACAGTACAGGTCCATCAAAGCTGGGACCAAGAGAATGAAACCACTTCTATCTCCAGGCCGTAAAACTGTTAAACAGCCGTCACTGATTTGATTAAGAGAATATTGATGACTAGCAAATTGGCTTGTCCCAATGTGTAGAGGCGTTGTGACATATATTGAGTAGATACATACAGATATTAATTTGAATGCCTTGAATTAAACAAAAGCATTATATTTACTGTAAAGATAACCCCCAAAACTACAATGATTCAGTAGATCAATAATGTTACAGTACTCTAGCAGGTCACACAGCTGCTTATGCTGACAAAACACATTAGTGAATAGGTCAGATTTAGCTATGTGATGCTCATTTCAATTTGCTGTCTTGTTCAGCTTCAGAAAAACTAAATATTTCACTTAAAATATTTTTTTTTTGTAATTCGTTACACAAAAGAGAAGAGCTTGACCAGTACAAATTA